>NW_026599824.1:0-21772 GCF_029784135.1 Toxorhynchites rutilus septentrionalis
ATACAAACTGCTATAAATATTAAAAAATAATGATTTATTTTTGTTAAATTTTCAATAATTATTCATTTAGGGAAGAATCCTAAAAATGGAGGGAGTCCTCCTAAAGATAATAAATTAATGAAAATTATAAATTTAATAATTGGGTTTATTAATGAAAAGTTATAAATTTGATTAAAATAATATAATTTAAAATTATTGAAAATTAAAATAATAGAAGATGATAGGAAAGAATATAAAAAGAAGTATATTAGTCATAAATATTCATTATATATTATTGCTATTAATATTCATCTTAAATGATTAATTGAAGAAAATGCTATTAATTTTCGTAAGGAGGTTTGATTTAATCCTCCTAATGCTCCAATAATTATAGAAAAAAAAATAAAAATGAATAATAAATTATAATTTGAATTATAAGAAATTATTATTAAGGGAGCAATTTTTTGTCATGTTATTAAAATTAAATTATTAATTCAATTTAATCCTTCTATTACTTCAGGGAATCAAAAGTGGAAGGGGGCAATTCCTCTTTTTAATGCTAAAGTTGAATAAATTATTAAATGAATAACGTTATTTTTAATAATTAAGTTAAAATTGAATAATAATAATAATAAAATTGAAAATAATAAAATAGAAGAAGCATAAGCTTGAATCAAAAAATATTTTAGACTTCTTTCGGATATTAATATATTTTTTTTATTTTCATTTATTAGGGGAAATAAATGAAAGTAAATTAATTTCTAATCCTATTCAAACTCCTAATCAAGAGTTTGAAGAAATTGTTAATAAAGTTCCAAAAATTAATGTTATTATAAAAATATTATTTGAAAATTTTTTAATTAAAAAGAAAAGGATTATAACCTTTATAAATGGGGTATGAGCCCAGTAGCTTAATTTAGCTTATCTTTTTAAATATAATTGAATTATAAAAATATATTTTAGTGTATGATGCACAAAAATTTTTGAAATTTTTAGAAATAGTTTAATTCTATTAAATATAATGAATAAAAATATTAAATTTTTATAATTTACCCTATCAAGGTAATCCTTTTATCAGGCAATTCATTTTTATTTTTTTTTTTTATTATTATAAGTAAAAAAAAAATAACATGATTAAGATTTAATTTTGAAAGGCATTTAAAATAAAGTTTATAAATGTTTATTTTTAAAATTTTTTATTTAAATTAAATTTAAATAATTATTTTTAGAATTAATTATATATATATATATATATTATATAAATGTTTAATATATATATAAATGTATTATATAAATTAATAAAATATTTAATAATATATTCATCTATTATATATATATATTTAGATCTATTAATAAATATATTATATATATAAATTAAGAGAATTAATTAATAAGGATTATATTATCGTTAGTGTATTATTTATATGCCTATTCGGCCTATATTTACAGAGAAAAAAAAGATCTATATACATATAAATAATTTATATATAAATATATTCATTGTATTTTATTTATTTATATTATATTAAATTATTTATATTAAATAAATAAATATAATTAATTTATATAATTATAAATATATATATATATTATAAATAATTTATATAAAGGGAGTGTAAAAAATATTTAATTAATAAAATATATAATTTAATATTAAATAATTATATATAAATATAAAATTTTAAATATAAAATAAAATTATTAATATTGGTTGCGCGTCGAGAAAAGAATTGAGCTAAGTTGTTTTTATTAGTTTAATTTGTTTGTTTGATTATGATGAATGTATTATTAAATTAATTATTTTTTTTTTATAAATTAATTGAAAAATTTTATTAGTTAAAATATTTTTATATTTAGGGGGTGTAAAAATTTTTGACACTTGGAAAGAATTGAGCTAAGTTGTTTTTATTAGTTTAATTTGTTTGTTTGATTATGATGAATGTATTATTAAATTAATTATTTTTTTTTATAAATTAATTGAAAAATTTTATTAGTTAAAATATTTTTATATTTAGGGGGTGTAAAAATTTTTGACACTTGGAAAGAATTGAGCTAAGTTGTTTTTATTAGTTTAATTTGTTTGTTTGATTATGATGAATGTATTATTAAATTAATTATTTTTTTTTATAAATTAATTGAAAAATTTTATTAGTTAAAATATTTTTATATTTAGGGGGTGTAAAAATTTTTGACACTTGGAAAGAATTGAGCTAAGTTGTTTTTATTAGTTTAATTTGTTTGTTTGATTATGATGAATGTATTATTAAATTAATTATTTTTTTTTATAAATTAATTGAAAAATTTTATTAGTTAAAATATTTTTATATTTAGGGGGTGTAAAAATTTTTGACACTTGGAAAGAATTGAGCTAAGTTGTTTTTATTAGTTTAATTTGTTTGTTTGATTATGATGAATGTATTATTAAATTAATTATTTTTTTTTATAAATTAATTGAAAAATTTTATTAGTTAAAATATTTTTATATTTAGGGGGTGTAAAAATTTTTGACACTTGGAAAGAATTGAGCTAAGTTGTTTTTATTAGTTTAATTTGTTTGTTTGATTATGATGAATGTATTATTAAATTAATTATTTTTTTTTTATAAATTAATTGAAAAATTTTATTAGTTAAAATATTTTTATATTTAGGGGGTGTAAAAATTTTTGACACTTGGAAAGAATTGAGCTAAGTTGTTTTTATTAGTTTAATTTGTTTGTTTGATTATGATGAATGTATTATTAAATTAATTATTTTTTTTTTATAAATTAATTGAAAAATTTTATTAGTTAAAATATTTTTATATTTAGGGGGTGTAAAAATTTTTGACACTTGGAAAGAATTGAGCTAAGTTGTTTTTATTAGTTTAATTTGTTTGTTTGATTATGATGAATGTATTATTAAATTAATTATTTTTTTTTATAAATTAATTGAAAAATTTTATTAGTTAAAATATTTTTTATATTTAGGGGGTGTAAAAATTTTTGACACTTGGAAAGAATTGAGCTAAGTTGTTTTTATTAGTTTAATTTGTTTGTTTGATTATGATGAATGTATTATTAAATTAATTATTTTTTTTTATAAATTAATTGAAAAATTTTATTAGTTAAAATATTTTTATATTTAGGGGGTGTAAAAATTTTTGACACTTGGAAAGAATTGAGCTAAGTTGTTTTTATTAGTTTAATTTGTTTGTTTGATTATGATGAATGTATTATTAAATTAATTATTTTTTTTTATAAATTAATTGAAAAATTTTATTAGTTAAAATATTTTTATATTTAGGGGGTGTAAAAATTTTTGACACTTGGAAAGAATTGAGCTAAGTTGTTTTTATTAGTTTAATTTGTTTGTTTGATTATGATGAATGTATTATTAAATTAATTATTTTTTTTTATAAATGACTTATTTGAATATTTTAAATATAATATATAAATAATTTTATTATGGTTAAATTTTTTACTATTATTTTATTTTACATGTAAATTTTTGTGTGAAATTATTTAATTTTTAAAAAATTAATTAGTTTTATTTATTCTCAGTAATTAATATTAAAGGAAAAAAGAAATTTTGTATTAGTAATAATTTTTAATATTGGTAAAATTTGTGCCAGCTACCGCGGTTATACAAATAATATAAGTAAAAATTTTTAATATTAGTTAAATTGTTTATTTATAATATAAAAATTAATTTATTAGGTGAAATTATTAAATTATTATTATTATTATTTGAAAAATAAATTTAAGCTGTAAACTTTTTGTAATAAACTAGGATTAGATACCCTATTATTAAAAATAAATAATAAAATATTAAAGTAGTATTAGTTATATTCTTGAAATTTAAAAATTTGGCGGTAATTTAGTCTATTCAGAGGAATCTGTCCTGTAATTGATAATCCACATTGAACCTTACTTAAATTAATTTAATTTGTATATCGTCGTCATCAGAATATATTATAAGATAAAATTTTCATAATTTAAAATTAATAAAAAATGTCAGATCAAGGTGCAGTTTATATTTAAGTAGAGATGGATTACAATAAATTTATTTATATGGATAAAATTTTTGAAATTAAATTTTTGAAAGTGGATTTGATAGTATTATAAAAAAGATTATTTATAAGATTTTAGCTCTAAATTATGTACATATCGCCCATCGTTCTTATTATTAAAATAAGATAAGTTGTAACATAGTAGATGTACTGGAAAGTGTATCTAGAAAGTCAATTTAAAGCTTAATTAGTAAAGTATTTCATTTACATTGAAAAGAAATTTGTGCAATTCAATTTAAATTGAATAAATTTTATTTATTAATTTTATTTATTTTTTATATTATTTAATAAAAATAATTTTATAATTTAAAGTTTAGTATTATTTAAATAAATAATAATTTTTATTATAGTTTATTAGTATTGTAAAAGAAGATTGAAATAAATTGAAAAATTTTTATTTTAAAAGAAAATTTAATTTATTGTACCTTGTGTATCAGGGTTTATTAATTAATTAATTATTATATTAATTTTTCTCGAATTTTAAAGATTTAAATTTATAAAAAAGTTAATGTGGAATAATTATTTTTAATATAAATTTAGAAATGAAATGTTAATCGTTTTAAAATATATCTAGTTTTTTAAGAAATAAATTTAATTTAGATTTATTAATTAAATATTTAATTAGTTAATTATTTAATTTAATAAAATTAATATTTTAAGGGATTAGCTTTAAAATAAAATTTTAAATTTTAATTAAGTAAATAAATAAATATAGGCTTAAAAATAGTCATTATTAGTAAGTATGTTATAATTTATTTTATAATTATATTATTTATTTTAAAATTAAGTTATTTATTAAAATATAAATTTTAATAAAGAAAGTTTATTAATTATGATAAAATTAGTATATAAATTTATATAAATTATTTATAAATGAGAGGTTTATATAAGGAATTCGGCAATAAATATATATTTACCTGTTTATCAAAAACATGTCTTTTTGAAATTAATTTAAAGTCTAACCTGCCCACTGAATATTATTAAAGGGCCGCAGTATTTTGACTGTGCGAAGGTAGCATAATCAATAGTCTTTTAATTGGAGGCTTGTATGAATGGTTGGATAAGATATATACTGTCTTATATAAATTTTTTTAGAATTTTATTTTTTAATTAAAAAGTTAAGATAAAATTAAAAGACGAGAAGACCCTATAGATCTTTATTTTTATATTTTATAATTTTTTAAGGATTATTTTAATTATAATTTTATTAAAAATTTTACTGGGGTGGTATAAAAATTTAATTAACTTTTAATTGTATTATACATTAATATATGAATAATTGATCCAATAATATTGATTAAAAATTTAAGTTACCTTAGGGATAACAGCGTAATTTTTTTTTAGAGTTCATATCGATAAAAAAGATTGCGACCTCGATGTTGGATTAAGAGTTTATTTTTAGGTGTAGAAGTTTAAAGTTTAGGTCTGTTCGACCTTTGAATTCTTACATGATCTGAGTTCAAACCGGTGTAAGCCAGGTTGGTTTCTATCTTTAATTAATAATTATATTATAGTACGAAAGGACCTAATATAAAAAATATAAATTTTATTAAAATGATTGATAATAATATTTAATTACTATTTTGGCAGATTAGTGTAATAAATTTAGAATTTATTTAAATAATATTTTATTATTATAAATAGTATTGTATTTTAATGATTATGTATTGGGGTTAGTAGGTAGTTTATTATTAATTATTTGTGTTTTAGTTAGAGTTGCTTTTTTAACATTATTAGAACGAAAAGTTTTAGGATATATTCAAATTCGAAAAGGTCCTAATAAAGTTGGATTTGTTGGGTTATTACAACCTTTTAGAGATGCAGTTAAGTTATTTACTAAAGAACAAACATATCCTTTATTATCTAATTATTTAGTTTATTATTTTTCTCCAATTTTTTCTTTATTTTTATCTTTATTAATTTGGTTATGTATTCCTTATTTAATTAAATTATATTCTTTTAATTTAGGAGTATTATTTTTTTTTTGTATTACTAGATTAAGAGTTTATACTGTTATAATTGCTGGGTGATCTTCTAATTCTAATTATGCTTTATTAGGGGGTTTACGGGCTGTTGCTCAAACTATTTCTTATGAAGTAAGTTTGGCTTTAATTTTATTAAGATTTATTTTTTTAGTGGGGGGTTATAATTTTTTAAATTTTTATTTTTTTCAAAAATATATTTGATTTATTGTTTTTTGTTATCCTTTAAGATTAGTTTGATTTGCTTCTTGTTTAGCTGAAACTAATCGAACTCCATTTGATTTTGCAGAAGGAGAATCAGAATTAGTCTCTGGGTTTAATGTTGAATATAGAAGAGGTAGATTTGCTTTAATTTTTTTAGCAGAATATGCAAGAATTTTATTTATAAGTATATTATTTGTAGTAATTTTTTTAGGTAGAGATATTTATAGATTTTTTTTTTTTTTAAAATTAGTTTTTATTTCTTATATATTTATTTGGGTTCGAGGGACTTTACCTCGATTTCGTTATGATAAATTAATATATTTAGCATGAAAAAGATTTTTACCTTTATCTTTAAATTATTTATTTTTTTTTATTGGAGTAAAAATTTTTTTTTTTTCTTTATAATGAATGATTTTTAGTATAAAATTAATAGAAGAGTTTACTTCTTTCTTATGTTTTCAAAACATATGCTGTAAAAGCTTATTAATTAATTTAAAAGGTTATCTCAGTATTTTGATAAAAGGGGATTAATAATAAAATATAAAAAATATAAAATTGTTAAAATTTGTCCTGTTATAATATAAGGGATTTCTACGGGTCGTGCTCCAATTCAAGTTAATAGGCATGTAATAGATGTTATTCTTCAAAATAAAATTTGGTTAAGAGGATAAAATTGAAGTCCTTGAAATTTACTTATATGAGTAAAAGGTAAAATTATTAAAATGGCAATTGATATAACTAAAGCAATTACTCCTCCTAATTTATTAGGAATTGATCGTAAAATTGCATAAGCAAATAAAAAATATCATTCAGGTTGAATATGAACAGGAGTTACTAATGGATTAGCTGGAATAAAATTTTCTGGGTCTATTAATAAATAATTAAATTTTCAAATAAAAGTGATTAAAATTCAAATAAAGATAATAAATCCTGCTATATCTTTATAAATAAAATATGGGTGAAATGGAATTTTATCAATATTTCTATTTAATCCTAATGGATTATTTGATCCTGTTTGATGTAAAAATAAAAGGTGAATTATTGTTAAAGCTAAAATAATAAAAGGTAAAATAAAATGAAAAGTAAAGAATCGAGTTAAAGTTGCGTTATCAATTGCGAATCCTCCTCAAATTCATTGAACTAAATCATTTCCTAAATAAGGAATAGCCGATAAAAGATTTGTAATAACAGTTGCTCCTCAAAAAGATATTTGTCCTCAAGGTAAAACATATCCTAAAAATCCAGTTGCTATTGTTATAAATAATATAATTACTCCTACTATTCATGTAGGAATATAAAGAAATGAATTATAATAAATACCTCGTCCTACATGGGTAAATAAACATGCAAAAAAAAATGAAGCTCCGTTTGCGTGACAAATTCGGAGTAGTCATCCATTATTAACATCTCGATAAATATGATTTACACTATTAAAAGCAGTTTCAATATCTGCTGTATAATGTATAGCTAAAAAAAGACCTGTTAAAATTTGAATTATTAAACAAAGTCCTAAAAGAGATCCGAAATTTCATCAAATTGAAATATTAGAGGGGGCAGGTAAATCAATTAGTGCATTATTTATAATTTTAAATAAAGGGTGGGTATTTCGAATTGGTTTATTCATTAATTTCATAAATAATTTTGTTAATTAAGATAATGGGCGTAAAGGTCCATAATTTTTTATAGAGATTTTTACTGTAACTAATAATGTTAAAAACAAATAATTAATTAAAAGTAAAGTAATTAAATTTGTAGGAAAATTATATATTTTATTTAAAGATAAAATATTTTCTATATATAAAGATTTAAAATTTGATAATAAATTTATTTCGTAATTATTAATAAATGTTTCAATTATTATTTTATCTATAAAAAAAAAAATTATTAAAAAGATAATTAGTATAAAATATAGAATAATTGATAATTTTATTGAAAAAGAGAATATTTCATTTGATGAAAGAGAGGTTACATAAATAAATAGAACTAATATTCCCCCTATAAAAATTAAAAATAAAATATAAGCATATCAAAATGTTTGGATATAAATTCCTGAAATTATACAAATTAAAAATGTTTGAATTAAAAGAATTAATCCTATAGCTAAAGGGTGATTAATTTGTGTGAAAATTAATCTAATTATAAGAGATGAGAAAATAAAAGTTATAAAAATATCAAGAAATAGTTTATAAAAAATATTAATTTTGGGAATTAATGAAAAAGAATTTTCTTTTTTCTTGATGTTTTAAAAAAAAATTTTTTATTTTTAGTTTACAAGACTAAGGTTTTGATTAAACTATTAAAACTAAATTAATGGTAAATTTATTTTTATTATTTATTATAGTAATATTTATAATTGGATGTTTAGTATTTATTTCTAGACGAAAGCATTTATTATGTATGTTATTGTCATTAGAATTTATGGTTTTAATATTATTTATAATATTATTTTTTTTTTTAAATTATATAGAAAATGAAAAGTATTTTAGAATATTTTTTTTAACTTTTTGTGTTTGTGAGGGAGTATTAGGGTTATCTATTTTAGTTTCTATAGTTCGAACTCATGGTAATGATTATTTTCAAAGATTTTCAATTTTACAATGTTAAAATTTATTTTTTTTATTATTTGTTTATTATTATTATATAAAAAAAATTATTGAATGGTTCAATGTTTACTATTTTTAGGGAGATTTATATTTATATTAAAAATTGTAATAATAAATTATTTTTGTGATATTTCTTATTATTTTGGATTAGATTTAATTTCTTATGGTTTAATTATGTTGAGATTTTGGATTTGTGCTTTAATATTAATAGCTAGAGAAATAATTTATCGTGTTTTTAATTATAGAAAATTATTTATTTTTATAATTTTATTGTTATTATTGATATTAGTATTTACTTTTAGTTCATTAAGAATATTTATATTTTATTTATTTTTTGAGAGAAGATTAATTCCTACATTATTTTTGATTTTAGGATGAGGTTATCAGCCAGAGCGTTTACAAGCAGGAATTTATTTATTATTTTATACTTTATTAGCTTCTTTACCTTTATTAATTGGAATTTTTTTTATTAAAAATGATTTAAATATTATAAATTTGATTATATTAAATTATTTAAAATATTATAATTTAAAATTTTTATATTTATGTATAATTTTTGCTTTTTTGGTAAAAATACCAATATTTTTAGTTCATTTATGATTACCAAAAGCTCATGTTGAAGCTCCTATTTCTGGTTCTATAATTTTAGCTGGTGTTTTATTAAAATTAGGAGGTTATGGATTATTACGTGTTTTTTCATTTTTACAAATTTTAGGTATAAAATTTAATTATTGATGAATTAGAATTAGTTTAATAGGAGGTGTGTTAGTAAGATTAATTTGTTTACGACAAATGGATTTAAAGGCATTAATTGCTTATTCTTCTGTAGCTCATATAGGGATTGTTTTAAGAGGTTTAATAACTATAACTTATTGAGGATTAAGAGGATCATATACTTTAATAATTGCTCATGGTTTATGTTCTTCTGGATTATTTTGTTTAGCAAATATTTCTTATGAACGAATAAATAGACGAAGTTTATTAATTAACAAGGGGATATTAAATTTTATACCTAGAATAGCTTTATGATGATTTTTATTATGTGCTGGGAATATAGCGGCTCCTCCAACATTAAATTTATTAGGGGAAATTAGTTTAATAAATAGAATTGTAAGATGATCTTGATTAACTATAATTGGTTTAAGATTATTATCTTTTTTTAGAGCGGCTTATACCCTTTATTTATTTTCATATAGTCAACATGGTAAAATTTATTCTGGGGTTAATTTTTTTTCTTTTGGGACAAGTCGAGAGTATTTATTATTAATATTACATTGATTACCTTTAAATTTTTTAATTTTAAAAAGTGATATTTGTATATTATGAATTTAATTTAAATAGTTTAAAAAAAATATTGATTTGTGGTGTCAATGATATGAATTTTCATTTTAAATCGTGAATTCTTTAATTAATTATTGTAAGGTTAGATTTTATTTTTTAATTTTTATTAGATTTAATTTTTTTATATTTAGTTTAAATTTTTTATTGAATGATTTAATTTATTTTATTGAATGAGAAATTATTTCTTTATATTCAACTTCAATTGTTATGACTTTTTTATTGGATTGAATAAGATTGATATTTATATCTTTTGTATTATTAATTTCTTCTTTAGTAATTTTATATAGAGATGATTATATATCTAGAGATTTTAATAAAAATCGATTTATTTTATTAGTTTTAATATTTGTTATATCAATGATAATACTAATTATTAGTCCTAATTTAATTAGAATTTTATTAGGATGAGATGGATTAGGATTAGTTTCTTATTGTTTAGTAATTTATTTTCAAAATGTAAAATCTTATAATGCTGGAATGTTAACAGCTTTATCAAATCGAATTGGTGATGTAGCTTTATTATTAGCTATTGCTTGGATATTAAATTATGGAAGTTGGAATTATATTTTTTATTTAGAAATTAATAAGGAAAATTTTGAAATATTAATAATTGGAAGATTGGTGATATTAGCCAGCTATAACTAAAAGAGCTCAAATTCCTTTTTCTTCTTGATTACCTGCTGCTATAGCAGCCCCTACCCCTGTTTCTGCTTTAGTTCATTCTTCAACTTTAGTAACTGCAGGGGTTTATTTATTGATTCGTTTTAATATTTTATTAGTAGATTCATTATTTGGTCAAATTTTATTATTAATTTCAGGATTAACAATATTTATAGCTGGATTAGGGGCTAATTTTGAGTATGATTTAAAAAAAATTATTGCTTTATCTACTTTAAGACAATTAGGATTAATAATAAGAATTTTATCTATTGGAGAATTTAAATTAGCATTTTTTCATCTTTTAACTCATGCTTTATTTAAGGCATTATTATTTATATGTGCAGGAGTAATTATTCATAATATAAAAAATATACAAGATATTCGTTATATAGGAGGGTTGTTTATAAGAATACCTTTAGTTTGTAGATGTTTTAATATTGCTAATTTAGCTTTGTGTGGAATGCCTTTTTTAGCTGGATTTTATTCAAAGGATTTAATCTTAGAAGTTGTTATACTTTCTTATATAAATTTTTTTTCTTTTTTTCTTTTTTTTTTTTCAACTGGGTTAACGGTTTGTTATTCTTTTCGATTAGTTTATTATTCTATAACAGGGGATTTTAAAAATATAGTTTTAAATATATTAAATGATAAGAGATGAATTATAAATTTTAGAATTTTTTTTTTAATAATTATAGCTATTATTGGGGGAAGTTTTCTTAGATGATTAATATTTTTTAATCCAGAGATAGTTAATTTACCTAAAATGATAAAATTTTTAACATTAATGGTTTGTGTTTTAGGGGGTTTGATAGGTTATTTATTAAATTATGAAAATTTATTTAGTAATAATAAATCTTTTATATTTTATAAATTTAGAAGATTTGTTGGGATAATATGATTTATGCCTTATATTTCGACTTTAATTATTATTAAATTGCCATTAAAAATAGGATTATTTTCATATAAAAGATTTGATCAAGGTTGAAGAGAATATTTTGGTGGACATATATTATATTATCAAATAAAAAAGTATTCTTTATATATTCAAGAGTTTCAAAATAATAATTTGAAAATTTATTTAATAAGATATTTTATTTGAATTGTAATTTTATTATTAATAATATTTTTAAATTAATTTAAATAGCTTATATTTAGAGCGTAACATTGAAGTTGTTGAGGAAATTATTTTAATTTTTAAATATTGGAAATATTTATAAATAAAGTTTATTAATTTTACATTGAAAATGTAATGTTTTTTTTAAACTATATAAATAAATATTAATAGAAATATGGTGATCAAGAAAAAGCTGCTAACTTTTATCTTTAATGGTTTAATTCCATTTATATTTCTTAATTGGAATTTTAAAATTCATTAATATTATTAACAGTAATATACCTCTTTTTGGTTTCAATTAATTTAAGATAAATTGATTGAATCAATATTTTTTAAGTGCAAGTTAAATGTTATAATTAACTATTATCCTATTTATTTATTTTTAAAAAATATGGGTGTAATTCACCTAAGATTAGGCCGAAACTAATTGCAATATATCGCTTCATATTTGGTTGAGATTTAATTATTTCATTCTAATGCTCCTTGGTTTCATTCGTGATATAATCCAATTAATAGAATAAAAATAAAGAAAAGGCTAGTAATTGTTCAATTTATTAAATTTGATGATTTAAAAATTAAGATTATTGGGAGAAGAAGAGCAATTTCTACATCAAAAATTAAGAAAATAATTGCAATTAAGAAAAATCGAAGAGAGAAGGGTAAACGAGAATAATTTATAGGGTCAAATCCACATTCAAAAGGGTGAAGATTTTTCACGATCAGTAATGGTTTTTTTAGATAAAAAGGTTGCTATTATTATTATAATAATAGAAATAGTTAAAATAATTAGACTTATAATAGTAAGTGTTAAAATTATTTATACTAAAATTATTTAGTCCTAATGATTGGAAGTCATTTATACATACATATACTTTATAAATTAACCTCCTCATCAGTAAATTGAAATATATAAAAATAATCAAACTACATCTACAAAGTGTCAATATCATGCTGCTGCTTCAAATCCAAAATGGTGATTTTTTGAAAAATGATGATTAATATGACGTAAAAAACAAATTAATAAAAAAGAAGTTCCAATTAAAACATGAAGTCCGTGGAATCCTGTTGATATGAAAAATGTTGAGCCATAAACATTATCTGCAATAGTAAATGGAGCTTCTATATATTCATATCCTTGTAAAATTGAGAAATAAATTCCTAAAAGTACTGTAAAAAATAATCTTTGAATTGTTTGAGTATGATTATTTTCTATTAATCTATGATGAGCTCAAGTTACAGTAATTCCTGATGCTAATAAAATAGCTGTATTTAATAAAGGAATTTGAAAAGGATTAAATGGATGGATTCCAATAGGAGGTCATATTATTCCTAGTTCAATTGTAGGAGATAATCTTCTATGAAAAAATGCTCAAAAAAATGAAATAAAAAAGAAAATTTCGGAGATAATAAAAAGAATTATTCCTCATCGAAGGCCTAAAGTTACATTGAAAGTATGAAGTCCTTGGAAAGTACTTTCTCGAGAAATATCTCGTCATCATTGATATATAATTAATAGGGTAATAATATTTCCTAAAATAAATAAATTATTATTATATTGATGGAATCATTGAACTAATCCTGTAGTTATTGTTATTGCTCTAATTGCTCCTAATAAAGGTCATGGACTATAGTCTACTAAATGAAAGGGATGATTTATTTTTGTTGACATTAATTTACTTCTCTAGAATATAAAGTACTTAAAACTGAAAATACATAAGATTGAATAATAGCGACTGCTGATTCAAGTAATAATAAAGCAATTTGAACAATTAAAATAATTCTTACAATAATGTAAGATGTAGATATAGGCCCAGTATTTCCTAAAAGGGTTAAAAGTAAATGACCAGCAATTATATTTGCGGTTAATCGAATAGCTAAAGTTCCTGGACGAATTACATTTCTAATTGTTTCAATACATACTATAAAAGGTATTAGGATTGCGGGAGTTCCTTGAGGAACTAAATGAGCAAATATATGTTGTGTGTGATTTGTTCATCCATAAATTATAATTCTTAATCATAAAGGAAAAGCTAAGGTTAAAGTTAATGTTAAATGACTAGTTCTTGTAAAAATATAAGGAAAAAGTCCTAAAAAATTATTAAATATAATTAAAGAAAATAAAGAAATAAATATTAAAGTTCTTTTATTATTATTAGTTGGACCTAAAAGAGTTTTAAATTCTTTATGTAAAGTTAATAAAATATTATTTCAAATAATTTGGAATCGATTAGGGATTAATCAGTAAGAAGATGGAATAATTAATAAACCTAAAAAAGTTCTTATTCAATTTAAGGATATATTAAAAATTGTTGTTGAAGGATCAAATACTGAAAATAGATTAGTTATCATTTTCAATTTAATTTAGATTGTTTAATATTTAATAGTTGGGGGGTTGAATTTAAAGAATAAAAAAAGCAATAATAATTTTTAATATTAAAAATTATTAAAGTAAATGAAAAAATAAAGAATAAAGTTAATCATCTTAATGGAGATATTTGAGGAATTAAAAAATATTAAATTATTAATATTTTTAGTTTGACAAACTAAGGTTTTGATTAAACTAATTTTTTTTTGAGAGAAATATTAATATCATTAGAAGTAATTGCTAATTTACTATAATATGATTTAAGAGATCATTACTTGCTTTCAGTCATCTAATGAATTGATTTGAGATGAAATTCATTTAATAAAGAAATTTATTGGGATTCTTTCAATAACAATTGGTATAAAGCTATGGTTTGCTCCACAAATTTCTGAACATTGTCCAAAAAATAATCCAGGTTGATTAATTAAGAAATTAGTTTGATTTAATCGTCCTGGAGTTGCGTCAATTTTTACACCTAGGGCTGGAATTGTTCATGAATGAAGAACATCTGTGGCTGTTACTAAAATTCGAATTTGATTATTAAAAGGTAAAATAATTCGATTATCTACATCTAATAGGCGGAATCCATTTATATTAAGTTCATTGGTAGGAGTTATATAAGAGTCAAATTCTAAATTAGTAAAATTTGAATATTCATATCTTCAATATCATTGATGTCCAATAGTTTTTAGAGTAATTAAAGGATTATTAATTTCATCTATTAAATATAAAAGACGAAGAGAGGGAAAGGCAATAAATATAAGAATAATTGCAGGTAAAATTGTTCAAATAATTTCGATTGTTTGACCATGAAGAAGATATCGATTGGTAAATTTATTGAAAAATAATATAATTATAATATAAGCAATTAATGTTGTAATTATAATTAAAATTAAAATAGTATGATCATGAAAAAAGTTTAATTGTTCTATTAAAGGAGAAATTCTATTTTGTAATCCTAAATTAGATCATGTTGCCATTTTCTAATAAAAGAAAAAATCTTTATATATGAAGCTTAAATTCATTGCACTATTCTGCCATATTAGAAATTTGATGATAAAATAGGAAGTTCTGAATATGTGTGTTCTATAGGAGGTATAGAATGATATCATTCAATTGAAGAAGAAAGTTGTATAGGGAATGAAGGAGTTCGTTTAGTAATTATACTTTCTCAAATAATAAATAGGAAAAATAAGATAGCAATTAATGAGATAGAACTACCTAAAGAAGAAATAATATTTCATGTTAAATAACTATCTGGAAAATCTGAATAACGACGAGGTATACCTGCTAATCCTAAAAAATGTTGAGGAAAAAATGTTAAATTTACTCCAATAAATATAATTATAAATTGAATTTTTAATCATAAGGGGTTTATAATTAATCCTGTTAATAAAGGATATCAATGAATAAATCCTGCTATAATTGCAAATACTGCTCCTATAGAGAGAACATAATGAAAATGAGCTACTACATAATAAGTATCATGAAGAATAATATCAATTGAAGAATTTGCTAAAATTACACCTGTTAATCCTCCTACAGTAAATAAAAAAACAAATCCTAATGATCATAATAATGTAGGATTATAATTTAATTGAGTACCATGAAGAGTAGCTAATCAACTAAAAATTTTAATTCCTGTAGGAACTGCAATAATTATAGTAGCTGAAGTAAAGTAAGCTCGAGTATCAACATCTATACCAACTGTAAATATATGATGAGCTCATACAATAAATCCTAAAAGTCCAATAGCTAATATAGCATAAATTATTCCTAAAGTCCCAAATGTTTCCTTTTTACCTCTTTCTTGAGTAATAATATGAGAAATTATTCCAAATCCTGGAAGAATTAAAATATATACCTCTGGATGTCCAAAAAATCAAAATAAATGTTGATAAAGAATTGGATCACCTCCTCCAATTGGGTCGAAAAATGAAGTATTTAAATTACGATCTGTAAGAAGTATAGTAATAGCTCCTGCTAATACGGGTAAAGATAAAAGAAGAAGAATTGCTGTAATAATTACTGATCATACAAATAAAGGTATTCGATCTAAAGAAATTCCTTCAGGTCGTATGTTAATAATAGTGGTAATAAAATTAATAGCTCCTAAAATTGAAGAAATTCCTGCTAAATGAAGAGAAAAAATTGTTAAATCAACTGATGATCCATTATGAGCAATATTAGATGAAAGAGGGGGATAAACTGTTCAACCAGTTCCTGACCCATTTTCAACTATTCTGCTTGAGAGTAATAATGTAATAGATGGAGGAAGAAGTCAAAATCTTATATTATTTATTCGTGGAAATGCTATATCAGGAGCTCCTAGTATTAAAGGTACTAATCAATTACCAAATCCTCCGATTATAATAGGTATTACTATGAAAAAAATTATTACAAATGCATGGGCGGTTACAATTACATTATAAATTTGATCATTACCAATAAATATTCCTGGTTGTCTTAGTTCTAAACGAATTAAAATTCTTATTGATGTTCCAATTATCCCTGCTCATGCTCCAAAAATAAAATATAAAGTTCCAATATCTTTATGATTTGTAGAAAATAGCCATTGTCGCGATTGAATGGCTGAAATTTAGGCAATAAATTGTAAATTTATTTATAAGAATATTTTCTTTTTAATCAAACTTTATAGTCAATAATGATATTAGATTGCAATTCTGAAGGAATAAGGAATAATTATTAAAGTTTAAGAATTAAAAGATTTTACAAGTATTTTTAGCTTTGAAAACTAATAGTTTTATTAACTTAAACTCTTTATAAGATTAAATAAAATGAGAAAATTATTATTAATCCTATAATAGAGGTAAAATTTATAAATAAAATTAGAAGAGAATTGTTATTAAAATTTTTTATAATTCATGAATTTTTATAGAAATTTAATATATAAATTCTATATGATATTCGTAAATAATAAAATAATGTAATTAAAGTCATACAAACTGCTATAAATATTAAAAAATAATGATTTATTTTTGTTAAATTTTCAATAATTATTCATTTAGGGAAGAATCCTAAAAATGGAGGGAGTCCTCCTAAAGATAATAAATTAATGAAAATTATAAATTTAATAATTGGGTTTATTAATGAAAAGTTATAAATTTGATTAAAATAATATAATTTAAAATTATTGAAAATTAAAATAATAGAAGATGATAGGAAAGAATATAAAAAGAAGTATATTAGTCATAAATATTCATTATATATTATTGCTATTAATATTCATCTTAAATGATTAATTGAAGAAAATGCTATTAATTTTCGTAAGGAGGTTTGATTTAATCCTCCTAATGCTCCAATAATTATAGAAAAAAAAATAAAAATGAATAATAAATTATAATTTGAATTATAAGAAATTATTATTAAGGGAGCAATTTTTTGTCATGTTATTAAAATTAAATTATTAATTCAATTTAATCCTTCTATTACTTCAGGGAATCAAAAGTGGAAGGGGGCAATTCCTCTTTTTAATGCTAAAGTTGAATAAATTATTAAATGAATAACGTTATTTTTAATAATTAAGTTAAAATTGAATAATAATAATAATAAAATTGAAAATAATAAAATAGAAGAAGCATAAGCTTGAATCAAAAAATATTTTAGACTTCTTTCGGATATTAATATATTTTTTTTATTTTCATTTATTAGGGGAATAAATGAAAGTAAATTAATTTCTAATCCTATTCAAACTCCTAATCAAGAGTTTGAAGAAATTGTTAATAAAGTTCCAAAAATTAATGTTATTATAAAAATATTATTTGAAAATTTTTTAATTAAAAAGAAAAGGATTATAACCTTTATAAATGGGGTATGAGCCCAGTAGCTTAATTTAGCTTATCTTTTTAAATATAATTGAATTATAAAAATATATTTTAGTGTATGATGCACAAAAATTTTTGAAATTTTTAGAAATAGTTTAATTCTATTAAATATAATGAATAAAAATATTAAATTTTTATAATTTACCCTATCAAGGTAATCCTTTTATCAGGCAATTCATTTTTATTTTTTTTTTTATTATTATAAGTAAAAAAAAAATAACATGATTAAGATTTAATTTTGAAAGGCATTTAAAATAAAGTTTATAAATGTTTATTTTTAAAATTTTTTATTTAAATTAAATTTAAATAATTATTTTTAGAATTAATTATATATATATATATATATTATATAAATGTTTAATATATATATAAATGTATTATATAAATTAATAAAATATTTAATAATATATTCATCTATTATATATATATATTTAGATCTATTAATAAATATATTATATATATAAATTAAGAGAATTAATTAATAAGGATTATATTATCGTTAGTGTATTATTTATATGCCTATTCGGCCTATATTTACAGAGAAAAAAAAGATCTATATACATATAAATAATTTATATATAAATATATTCATTGTATTTTATTTATTTATATTATATTAAATTATTTATATTAAATAAATAAATATAATTAATTTATATAATTATAAATATATATATATATTATAAATAATTTATATAAAGGGAGTGTAAAAAATATTTAATTAATAAAATATATAATTTAATATTAAATAATTATATATAAATATAAAATTTTAAATATAAAATAAAATTATTAATATTGGTTGCGCGTCGAGAAAAGAATTGAGCTAAGTTGTTTTTATTAGTTTAATTTGTTTGTTTGATTATGATGAATGTATTATTAAATTAATTATTTTTTTTTTATAAATTAATTGAAAAATTTTATTAGTTAAAATATTTTTATATTTAGGGGGTGTAAAAATTTTTGACACTTGGAAAGAATTGAGCTAAGTTGTTTTTATTAGTTTAATTTGTTTGTTTGATTATGATGAATGTATTATTAAATTAATTATTTTTTTTTATAAATTAATTGAAAAATTTTATTAGTTAAAATATTTTTATATTTAGGGGGTGTAAAAATTTTTGACACTTGGAAAGAATTGAGCTAAGTTGTTTTTATTAGTTTAATTTGTTTGTTTGATTATGATGAATGTATTATTAAATTAATTATTTTTTTTTATAAATTAATTGAAAAATTTTATTAGTTAAAATATTTTTATATTTAGGGGGTGTAAAAATTTTTGACACTTGGAAAGAATTGAGCTAAGTTGTTTTTATTAGTTTAATTTGTTTGTTTGATTATGATGAATGTATTATTAAATTAATTATTTTTTTTTATAAATTAATTGAAAAATTTTATTAGTTAAAATATTTTTATATTTAGGGGGTGTAAAAATTTTTGACACTTGGAAAGAATTGAGCTAAGTTGTTTTTATTAGTTTAATTTGTTTGTTTGATTATGATGAATGTATTATTAAATTAATTATTTTTTTTTATAAATTAATTGAAAAATTTTATTAGTTAAAATATTTTTATATTTAGGGGGTGTAAAAATTTTTGACACTTGGAAAGAATTGAGCTAAGTTGTTTTTATTAGTTTAATTTGTTTGTTTGATTATGATGAATGTATTATTAAATTAATTATTTTTTTTTATAAATTAATTGAAAAATTTTATTAGTTAAAATATTTTTATATTTAGGGGGTGTAAAAATTTTTGACACTTGGAAAGAATTGAGCTAAGTTGTTTTTATTAGTTTAATTTGTTTGTTTGATTATGATGAATGTATTATTAAATTAATTATTTTTTTTTATAAATTAATTGAAAAATTTTATTAGTTAAAATATTTTTATATTTAGGGGGTGTAAAAATTTTTGACACTTGGAAAGAATTGAGCTAAGTTGTTTTTATTAGTTTAATTTGTTTGTTTGATTATGATGAATGTATTATTAAATTAATTATTTTTTTTTATAAATTAATTGAAAAATTTTATTAGTTAAAATATTTTTATATTTAGGGGGTGTAAAAATTTTTGACACTTGGAAAGAATTGAGCTAAGTTGTTTTTATTAGTTTAATTTGTTTGTTTGATTATGATGAATGTATTATTAAATTAATTATTTTTTTTTATAAATTAATTGAAAAATTTTATTAGTTAAAATATTTTTATATTTAGGGGGTGTAAAAATTTTTGACACTTGGAAAGAATTGAGCTAAGTTGTTTTTATTAGTTTAATTTGTTTGTTTGATTATGATGAATGTATTATTAAATTAATTATTTTTTTTTATAAATTAATTGAAAAATTTTATTAGTTAAAATATTTTTATATTTAGGGGGTGTAAAAATTTTTGACACTTGGAAAGAATTGAGCTAAGTTGTTTTTATTAGTTTAATTTGTTTGTTTGATTATGATGAATGTATTATTAAATTAATTATTTTTTTTTATAAATGACTTATTTGAATATTTTAAATATAATATATAAATAATTTTATTATGGTTAAATTTTTTACTATTATTTTATTTTACATGTAAATTTTTGTGTGAAATTATTTAATTTTAAAAAATTAATTAGTTTTATTTATTCTCAGTAATTAATATTAAAGGAAAAAAGAAATTTTGTATTAGTAATAATTTTTAATATTGGTAAAATTTGTGCCAGCTACCGCGGTTATACAAATAATATAAGTAAAAATTTTTAATATTAGTTAAATTGTTTATTTATAATATAAAAATTAATTTATTAGGTGAAATTATTAAATTATTATTATTATTATTTGAAAAATAAATTTAAGCTGTAAACTTTTTGTAATAAACTAGGATTAGATACCCTATTATTAAAAATAAATAATAAAATATTAAAGTAGTATTAGTTATATTCTTGAAATTTAAAAAATTTGGCGGTAATTTAGTCTATTCAGAGGAATCTGTCCTGTAATTGATAATCCACATTGAACCTTACTTAAATTAATTTAATTTGTATATCGTCGTCATCAGAATATATTATAAGATAAAATTTTCATAATTTAAAATTAATAAAAAATGTCAGATCAAGGTGCAGTTTATATTTAAGTAGAGATGGATTACAATAAATTTATTTATATGGATAAAATTTTGAAATTAAATTTTTGAAAGTGGATTTGATAGTATTATAAAAAAGATTATTTATAAGATTTTAGCTCTAAATTATGTACATATCGCCCATCGTTCTTATTATTAAAATAAGATAAGTTGTAACATAGTAGATGTACTGGAAAGTGTATCTAGAAAGTCAATTTAAAGCTTAATTAGTAAAGTATTTCATTTACATTGAAAAGAAATTTGTGCAATTCAATTTAAATTGAATAAATTTTATTTATTAATTTTATTTATTTTTTATATTATTTAATAAAAATAATTTTATAATTTAAAGTTTTAGTATTATTTAAATAAATAATAATTTTTATTATAGTTTATTAGTATTGTAAAAGAAGATTGAAATAAATTGAAAAATTTTTATTTTAAAAGAAAATTTAATTTATTGTACCTTGTGTATCAGGGTTTATTAATTAATTAATTATTATATTAATTTTTCTCGAATTTTAAAGATTTAAATT
>NW_026599825.1:0-21767 GCF_029784135.1 Toxorhynchites rutilus septentrionalis
TTTCACACACACGCACGATTGCATACTACCAGGCGCAATGCGATTTAATGAAAAAAGAGAGAAGCAGCCAGCGCGGGCAGCACTAAGCTACCACGGTGGGACTTCTCTCTTACGGGACACGACGCACCCGCCCATCACATAGCGCATCGCAAGGGCAATACTGCACAAGCTACTGTGCCGCGCCGATGCTGATGGGGCATTGTTACACGTACTGCGTGCTGGGTCGCGCAGTGAGAAATTGAACAAACTGTTGTGCTGTGCTGTGCTGGGGGGGGGGACTTTGCCAAAACATGCTACTTTGCATTCCAGGACATGGTGCACAGCTTATACCGCTAGCAGAGACACCTCGTTCGATCGGGGCAACTTGGGACACCGTAATCAGTACCAGTGCCGGGTGTGGGTCGGATTCCGATGGGGGGTGATCCGGGAACATATTTCTTGGACTTAGAATATTGTTCGGACTTAGAATTTTTTCGACTTATGACCTCGTTTCTGGGACTTAGCCGTAGAACCAGATGTAATGCGTGTTGCATAGATTAAGGCGCAGGGGAATTTAATAAAAAAGAGAGAAGCCCCACACATTTAGGGGGGCTTCTCTCTTTTTTATTGGACGATACACAACACATAACATACATGACATAACACTGACCTAGAAGCAGTATTTACCACCGTATTTTATGACCCGCTTCCACCTCGCAGGTAGGGAATCTATGCCTCTGGCATAGAACGTAGGAGGCTTGCTATCGAAGAACTCTTTTAGGAATGCGCTCATCTCGTCCTTAGTCCTGAAGAGTTTATTCCTAAGCTTATTACTCAATGACCTGAATAAATGGTAGTCCGATGGACTGATGTCTGGTGAGTAAGGAGGATGGTTCAATATGTTAAATCCCAGGCTCCTCGCCTTATCTATCGTTTCATGTGCCCTATGGCACGGAGCGTTATCGTGTAGTAGGGGTACCGGCCTATGTTTACTCACTCCCAGTATACCAGCCACCTTTTCCAGCTGCTTCTGATATCGTTTACGGTTAACAGATACACCCTTGTCTAGCAATTCCCAGTGTATAATGCCTCGTCGATCCCAAAACACACAGAGCATGTTCCACTTGCGATTCATCCTGTCTTTGGCGATTGTCTTCGGCATGGCGCCTTTTACGATCCAATGTATGCCTCTGTGAGGCGCAAACATGGGTATCTTAGATTCATCACAAGTGACCAAATTATCGAGCATACCCTGGTCTCGTTCACTTTGTCTGAGTAGTCGTTGGGCTAGTTTCACCCGCTTTGCAAGGTTGACTGGGTCTAGCTTGTGTGGGTGGTATCCCATTCTTTTTGGCACATAGTTTAGTTTATGCAACGTTCGCATAACAGTCGCTGCCGAACAGTTGTATTTCTGGGCCATAGACCTCGTAGATTGCTGGCTGTTTTGTTTCACATCAGCAAGCAGTGTTGCTGTGTTATCGATTGCCTTCGGACGGCCTTTGCGTGGACGATCCGCGCAGTTCCTGTCGGTATCGAACCTTTTGTACCACATCGTAACCGTTCTACGAGTAACAGTTTGTCCATATGTGGAATTCAATGCCAAGAGGGTGTCCGACACTGAATCACCCATGTCGTAGTGGTGCAAGATGAACATTCTTGTTTCAGTTCTAGATAGTCTTATGGTTTGTATATCATATTGACTAGCATCTATCGGCTCTAGGACAACTCTGAGTTCTTTCAGAGAGTCTAATTGGATCGTCTGCTGTGTATCAAACGACTCTATGTCTACAGAAGGGGACTGGGGTAGTTGCATCACTCTGGATGACGATGCTAGTGGTTCCCATGATACTGATAAGGGTGGCGTTGCTAAGGGGTGGTCAGACCATTGCTGCTCACTATTCGATTCCACGTGTAGTGGGTCTTGTGTCATTTCGGATGACGATGGCGATGCTAAGGGGTGGTCAGACCATTGCTGCTCGCTCTTCGATTCTTCGTACAGTGGGTCTTGTGTCATTTCGGATGGCGATGACGGTGCTAATGGGTGGTCAGACCACTGCTGCTCGCTCTTCGATTCTTCATCCGGATTTATATCTATAACCGGAGAAGGGAATAGCGATGAGGACGAGGACGAGGACGAGGACGAGGACGAGGACGAGGACGAGGACGATGATGATGAGGACGATGATGACGATGAGGACGACGATGAGGACGACGATGCCACTGAGTTAACACAACAAGGACACTTCTTAGGGTGATGAATACGCTTCGATCTTCGCATTGGGTTGGTTTTGCTTTTCATGTGGTTCCCACGAGTCGCTAGGGAAAATATATGGTCGACTGTGGACTACCCTGCCATACCACAGCAAGGGCAACATTACTGTGAGGTTTGCCCCGGTACCCCACAGGGTCCGTTCGCGGCTTCATATTTGTATCGCCCCTTCCACCATTCAACTATCGGCACGGATCGTATACACACCTTAAGCTTTGGGGCCCGAGTGCCCCCTTCTCTGTCTGCATACGACCTAAGGTCCCACCGAGGTTGGTTACTCGATCTTTCCGAAGGTTGCTCGTATCCCAGTCGGTACCACGGGGAGGTAGAGATAGGAGTTGCTGAATCATAGGCTACCATCATAAATGGATCATCATAATGAGTTATATGTTCGCTGTATTCAGCCATTTACCGACCACTGTTTAATATATACATGTGGCCCCGAAAGCAGTGCATAAGTATTGATCCATCCTTTCCAAAACTTTTGCAACACACCAATAGCCACACCATAGGAATTTCCAAGGGCATCGCTATTGGGCTGTTTCAAAAGTTTATGATTTGCTCAGCATCTACTATCCTACACGCGAATGATATGTCCACCCATACCTATCATCGCTCACGCACCGTGTTACAGTCGAATACGACCCATCCACATGCCTATCTTATGTCTAGCATAAGGCATCTCAAGTGTTGAGAAAGTTCGTGCACCTCGAGGAAGGTTCTTTTGAAACAAATCAATAGAAGCCATCCTATGCGCGATCAGTGTGACTACCCGCACATATCATCGCTCACGCACCACGTTGCAGTCGAATGTGACCCATCCACATGCCTATCTTATGTCTAGCATAAGGCATCTCAAGTGTTGAGAAAGTTCGTGCACCTCGAGGAAGGTTCTTTTGAAACAAATCAATAGAAGCCATCCTATGCGCGATCAGTGTGACTACCCGCACATATCATCGCTCACGCACCGTGTTACAGTCGAATACGACCCATCCACATGCCTATCTTATGTCTAGCATAAGGCATCTCAAGTGTTGAGAAAGTTCGTGCACCTCGAGGAAGGTTCTTTTGAAACAAATCAATAGAAGCCATCCTATGCGCGATCAGTGTGACTACCCGCACATATCATCGCTCACGCACCACGTTGCAGTCGAATGTGACCCATCCACATGCCTATCTTATGTCTAGCATAAGGCATCTCAAGTGTTGAGAAAGTTCGTGCACCTCGAGGAAGGTTCTTTTGAAACAAATCAATAGAAGCCATCCTATGCGCGATCAGTGTGACTACCCGCACATATCATCGCTCACGCACCGTGTTACAGTCGAATACGACCCATCCACATGCCTATCTTATGTCTAGCATAAGGCATCTCAAGTGTTGAGAAAGTTCGTGCACCTCGAGGAAGGTTCTTTTGAAACAAATCAAATAGAAGCCATCCTATGCGCGATCAGTGTGACTACCCGCACATATCATCGCTCACGCACCACGTTGCAGTCGAATGTGACCCATCCACATGCCTATCTTATGTCTAGCATAAGGCATCTCAAGTGTTGAGAAAGTTCGTGCACCTCGAGGAAGGTTCTTTTGAAACAAATCAATAGAAGCCATCCTATGCGCGATCAGTGTGACTACCCGCACATATCATCGCTCACAGCACCGTGTTACAGTCGAATACGACCCATCCACATGCCTATCTTATGTCTAGCATAAGGCATCTCAAGTGTTGAGAAAGTTCGTGCACCTCGAGGAAGGTTCTTTTGAAACAAATCAATAGAAGCCATCCTATGCGCGATCAGTGTGACTACCCGCACATATCATCGCTCACGCACCACGTTGCAGTCGAATGTGACCCATCCACATGCCTATCTTATGTCTAGCATGTATATTAACTTCGCACAACATCACCACAACGTTCATCCTCGGTAAATTCGTTCCTCGTTCGCATACACGATAGCCATACACTAGCCAAAAGATTCCATACACAATTACTAGCACGCATAAAAGCGTGAGAGGGGGTATTGTTCACATGTCCACGCTCGCTTATCACGAGGTAGCTGCACCACATTGATGTAAACGACCCAACACACACAGACGAGCGAGCGAGCGCACGCTTTTTTTCCCCTACTGCATACCTACAGCATACGCTGAGGAGGCATAACAATGGAGAAAAAAAACTCGGAGCGAGAGAGCGGTAACTACCCGTGTGGTGCTACTAGCTGCACTGATGCGATGCGTCTTACATGGGAGGTATTTCAATGTTCGACACACCGTACTGCACAGGGTTCGCATGGCACACGAGAAAGCCACAATCGCCTTATGCCCCTTCGACGTTCAACGCACGACACGACACCACACACTGGAGTACGTACGTCTCACCACGTAGTGAGGGTAGGGGTTCGACACACGAAACTCACTGGATTCGATACAAGCTCAAAAGGTTTACCCTCCCTGGTGCCGACCAGACTCACTGGATTCGATAGACGTTCGACCCTACCGACAGTAACTTGACCCCACCCGTACGGCATCGTACTACCGAACATCCATACAAGCTTCGCAAGTTATGCCTCAAACTTTTCACTCACCAACTTTCCCCACAATAGTGTAAACATGGTCATACCAACGTTGCCTCGGTATGGGTATATACCACACTGGGGACATCGTTATAGGAGTGCCTTGGATAGACTTGTACCGCTAGCCGAGACACCATGCTGGGTCGGGAAATGTTCACGCACCGCAATCGGTACCAGTGCCGGGTGTCGGTCATATTCCGATGGGGGGTAACCCTACTATTGAACTCGTACTTGTACTTGGGCCGTGCCTAAGGTGTTGGTTGTTTCAATAGTTGGTTACTTGTTTCAATAGTTGACATTTTTTCAATAGTTGAACTTTTTTCCAACAGTTTCAGTTTTCCCGTAGGTAAAGATGATGATGTGTGACCAATGTGTGAATGTGTTTGTTTTTTTTTCAATAGTCATGTACGCGCCGTTGTCGATGTTATACACACTGCG
Organism: Toxorhynchites rutilus septentrionalis; assembly: GCF_029784135.1. Classification (NCBI taxonomy): domain Eukaryota; kingdom Metazoa; phylum Arthropoda; class Insecta; order Diptera; family Culicidae; genus Toxorhynchites; species Toxorhynchites rutilus. The sequence goes on from NW_026599825.1 coordinate 5,258, forward strand.
TACTGCGGGTGAGAAATAAAACAAACTGTTGTGCTGTGCTGTGCTTGATGTTGGCTTGGTGTTATTGTATTATCGAATTGGACTTAATACCAGTGCCGGGCCGATGCACACACTGCGTACTGCGAGTGCTGGCTCGCGCAGTGACAAATTAAACAAACTGTTGCGCTGTTGTGTTGTGTGCGCTGTGTGGGGGAGACTTTTCATCACACTTGACACGCGCATTCTTACCCTCGATGTTGCCTTGGTGTTATTGTGTTATCGAATTGGACCTTAATATCAGTGCCGGACTGTTGCGCTGTTGTGTTGTGTGCGCTGTGTGGGGGACTTTTCCAACACTTGACACTTTGCATTCCGGGACGTGGACGCGTTCTGGGACTTGGTGTTATTGCCGACGGGGCAGTGTTATACACACTGCGTACTGCGAGTGCTGGCTTGCGCAGTGAGAAATTCAACAAACCGTTGCGCTGTTGTGTTGTGTGCGCTGTGTGGGGGACTTTTCCAACACTTGACACTTTGCATTCCTGGACGTGGACGCGTTCTGGGTCTTAGTGTTATGGTCGACGGGGCAGTGTTTTACACATTGCGTACTGCGGGGGTTGGCTCGCGCAGCGCTGTTGTGTGCTGTATGCTGGGGGGACTTGGACGCTTTCTGGCACTTAGTGTTATTGTCGGCGGGGCAGTGTTTTACACATTGCGTACTGCAGAGTGCTGGCTTGCGCAGTGAGAAATTCAACAAACCGTTGCGCTGTTGTGTTGTGTGCGCTGTGTGGGGGACTTTTCCAACACTTGACACTTTGCATTCCGGACGTGGACGCGTTCTGGGACTTGGTGTTATTGCCGACGGGGCAGTGTTATACACACTGCGTACTGCGAGTGCTGGCTTGCGCAGTGAGAAATTCAACAAACCGTTGCGCTGTTGTGTTGTGTGCGCTGTGTGGGGGACTTTTCCAACACTTGACACTTTGCATTCCTGGACGTGGACGCGTTCTGGGTCTTAGTGTTTATGGTCGACGGGGCAGTGTTTTACACATTGCGTACTGCGGGGGTTGGCTCGCGCAGCGCTGTTGTGTGCTGTATGCTGGGGGGACTTGGACGCTTTCTGGCACTTAGTGTTATTGTCGGCGGGGCAGTGTTTTACACATTGCGTACTGCGAGTGCTGGCTTGCGCAGTGAGAAATTCAACAAACCGTTGCGCTGTTGTGTTGTGTGCGCTGTGTGGGGGGACTTTTCCAACACTTGACACTTTGCATTCCGGGACGTGGACGCGTTCTGGGACTTGGTGTTATTGCCGACGGGGCAGTGTTATACACACTGCGTACTGCGAGTGCTGGCTTGCGCAGTGAGAAATTCAACAAACCGTTGCGCTGTTGTGTTGTGTGCGCTGTGTGGGGGACTTTTCCAACACTTGACACTTTGCATTCCTGGACGTGGACGCGTTCTGGGTCTTAGTGTTATGGTCGACGGGGCAGTGTTTTACACATTGCGTACTGCGGGGGTTGGCTCGCGCAGCGCTGTTGTGTGCTGTATGCTGTGGGGACTTGGACGCTTTCTGGCACTTAGTGTTATTGTCGGCGGGGCAGTGTTTTACACATTGCGTACTGCGAGTGCTGGCTTGCGCAGTGAGAAATTCAACAAACCGTTGCGCTGTTGTGTTGTGTGCGCTGTGTGGGGGACTTTTCCAACACTTGACACTTTGCATTCCGGGACGTGGACGCGTTCTGGGACTTGTGGTGTTATTGCCGACGGGGGTGTTATACACACTGCGTACTGCGAGTGCTGGCTTGCGCAGTGAGAAATTCAACAAACCGTTGCGCTGTTGTGTTGTGTGCGCTGTGTGGGGGACTTTTCCAACACTTGACACTTTGCATTCCTGGACGTGGACGCGTTCTGGGTCTTAGTGTTATGGTCGACGGGGCAGTGTTTTACACATTGCGTACTGCGGGGGTTGGCTCGCGCAGCGCTGTTGTGTGCTGTATGCTGGGGGGACTTGGACGCTTTCTGGCACTTAGTGTTATTGTCGGCGGGGCAGTGTTTTACACATTGCGTACTGCGGGTGCTGGTGTGCGGGTGTTGTGCACTTGAGACTTGTCATTCCAGGACATGGAATGATTTCACACACACGTACGATTGCATACTACCAGGCGCAAAGCGATTTAATGAAAAAAGAGAGAAGCCGCCAGCGCGGACAGCACTAAGCTACCACGGTGGGACTTCTCTCTTACGGAACACGACGCACCCGGGCAAGACTGCGCAAGCTACTGTGCCGCGCCGATGCTGATGGGGCAATGTTACACGTACTGCGCGCTGGGTCGCGCAGTGAGAAATTGAACAAACTGTTGCGCTGTTGTGTGCTGTATGCTGGGGGGACATGGACGCTTTCTGGGACTTAGTGTTATTGTCGGCGGGGCAGTGTTTTACACATTGCGTACTGCGGGTGCTGGATGTGCGGGTGTTGTGCACTTGAGACTTGTCATTCCAGGACATGGAATGGTTTCACACACATACGCGGTTGCATACTACCAGGCGCAGGATGAAATAAAAAAAAAGTAAAGTAATATCCAGCGAGGGGAATGGCTTCACACACGCACTTGGTGTTATAGCATTATCGTACTTATCGCCGATGCTGCGTACTGCGGGCGTTGGCTCGCGCAGACTGTTGTGTGCTGTGTTGTGCTGGGGGACAACACTTGACAGTTGTTATTCCCGGCCATGGGATGATTTCACACACACGCACGATTGCATACTACCAGGCGCAATGCGATTTAATGAAAAAAGAGAGAAGCAGCCAGCGCGGGCAGCACTAAGCTACCACGGTGGGACTTCTCTCTTACGGGACACGACGCACCCGCCCATCACATAGCGCATCGCAAGGGCAATACTGCACAAGCTACTGTGCCGCGCCGATGCTGATGGGGCATTGTTACACGTACTGCGTGCTGGGTCGCGCAGTGAGAAATTGAACAAACTGTTGTGCTGTGCTGTGCTGGGGGGGGGGGACTTTGCCAAAACATGCTACTTTGCATTCCAGGACATGGTGCACAGCTTATACCGCTAGCAGAGACACCTCGTTCGATCGGGGCAACTTGGGACACCGTAATCAGTACCAGTGCCGGGTGTGGGTCGGATTCCGATGGGGGGTGATCCGGGAACATATTTCTTGGACTTAGAATATTGTTCGGACTTAGAATTTTTTCGACTTATGACCTCGTTTCTGGGACTTAGCCGTAGAACCAGATGTAATGCGTGTTGCATAGATTAAGGCGCAGGGGAATTTAATAAAAAAGAGAGAAGCCCCACACATTTAGGGGGGCTTCTCTCTTTTTTATTGGACGATACACAACACATAACATACATGACATAACACTGACCTAGAAGCAGTATTTACCACCGTATTTTATGACCCGCTTCCACCTCGCAGGTAGGGAATCTATGCCTCTGGCATAGAACGTAGGAGGCTTGCTATCGAAGAACTCTTTTAGGAATGCGCTCATCTCGTCCTTAGTCCTGAAGAGTTTATTCCTAAGCTTATTACTCAATGACCTGAATAAATGGTAGTCCGATGGACTGATGTCTGGTGAGTAAGGAGGATGGTTCAATATGTTAAATCCCAGGCTCCTCGCCTTATCTATCGTTTCATGTGCCCTATGGCACGGAGCGTTATCGTGTAGTAGGGGTACCGGCCTATGTTTACTCACTCCCAGTATACCAGCCACCTTTTCCAGCTGCTTCTGATATCGTTTACGGTTAACAGATACACCCTTGTCTAGCAATTCCCAGTGTATAATGCCTCGTCGATCCCAAAACACACAGAGCATGTTCCACTTGCGATTCATCCTGTCTTTGGCGATTGTCTTCGGCATGGCGCCTTTTACGATCCAATGTATGCCTCTGTGAGGCGCAAACATGGGTATCTTAGATTCATCACAAGTGACCAAATTATCGAGCATACCCTGGTCTCGTTCACTTTGTCTGAGTAGTCGTTGGGCTAGTTTCACCCGCTTTGCAAGGTTGACTGGGTCTAGCTTGTGTGGGTGGTATCCCCATTCTTTTTGGCACATAGTTTAGTTTATGCAACGTTCGCATAACAGTCGCTGCCGAACAGTTGTATTTCTGGGCCATAGACCTCGTAGATTGCTGGCTGTTTTGTTTCACATCAGCAAGCAGTGTTGCTGTGTTATCGATTGCCGTTCGGACGGCCTTTGCGTGGACGATCCGCGCAGTTCCTGTCGGTATCGAACCTTTTGTACCACATCGTAACCGTTCTACGAGTAACAGTTTGTCCATATGTGGAATTCAATGCCAAGAGGGTGTCCGACACTGAATCACCCATGTCGTAGTGGTGCAAGATGAACATTCTTGTTTCAGTTCTAGATAGTCTTATGGTTTGTATATCATATTGACTAGCATCTATCGGCTCTAGGACAACTCTGAGTTCTTTCAGAGAGTCTAATTGGATCGTCTGCTGTGTATCAAACGACTCTATGTCTACAGAAGGGGACTGGGGTAGTTGCATCACTCTGGATGACGATGCTAGTGGTTCCCATGATACTGATAAGGGTGGCGTTGCTAAGGGGTGGTCAGACCATTGCTGCTCACTATTCGATTCCACGTGTAGTGGGTCTTGTGTCATTTCGGATGACGATGGCGATGCTAAGGGGTGGTCAGACCATTGCTGCTCGCTCTTCGATTCTTCGTACAGTGGGTCTTGTGTCATTTCGGATGGCGATGACGGTGCTAATGGGTGGTCAGACCACTGCTGCTCGCTCTTCGATTCTTCATCCGGATTTATATCTATAACCGGAGAAGGGAATAGCGATGAGGACGAGGACGAGGACGAGGACGAGGACGAGGACGAGGACGAGGACGATGATGATGAGGACGATGATGACGATGAGGACGACGATGAGGACGACGATGCCACTGAGTTAACACAACAAGGACACTTCTTAGGGTGATGAATACGCTTCGATCTTCGCATTGGGTTGGTTTTGCTTTTCATGTGGTTCCCACGAGTCGCTAGGGAAAATATATGGTCGACTGTGGACTACCCCTGCCATACCACAGCAAGGGCAACATTACTGTGAGGTTTGCCCCGGTACCCCACAGGGTCCGTTCGCGGCTTCATATTTGTATCGCCCCTTCCACCATTCAACTATCGGCACGGATCGTATACACACCTTAAGCTTTGGGGCCCGAGTGCCCCCTTCTCTGTCTGCATACGACCTAAGGTCCCACCGAGGTTGGTTACTCGATCTTTCCGAAGGTTGCTCGTATCCCAGTCGGTACCACGGGGAGGTAGAGATAGGAGTTGCTGAATCATAGGCTACCATCATAAATGGATCATCATAATGAGTTCTATGTTCGCTGTATTCAGCCATTTACCGACCACTGTTTAATATATACATGTGGCCCCGAAAGCAGTGCATAAGTATTGATCCATCCTTTCCAAAACTTTTGCAACACACCAATAGCCACACCATAGGAATTTCCAAGGGCATCGCTATTGGGCTGTTTCAAAAGTTTATGATTTGCTCAGCATCTACTATCCTACACGCGAATGATATGTCCACCCATACCTATCATCGCTCACGCACCGTGTTACAGTCGAATACGACCCATCCACATGCCTATCTTATGTCTAGCATAAGGCATCTCAAGTGTTGAGAAAGTTCGTGCACCTCGAGGAAGGTTCTTTTGAAACAAATCAATAGAAGCCATCCTATGCGCGATCAGTGTGACTACCCGCACATATCATCGCTCACGCACCGTGTTACAGTCGAATACGACCCATCCACATGCCTATCTTATGTCTAGCATAAGGCATCTCAAGTGTTGAGAAAGTTCGTGCACCTCGAGGAAGGTTCTTTTGAAACAAATCAATAGAAGCCATCCTATGCGCGATCAGTGTGACTACCCGCACATATCATCGCTCACGCACCGTGTTACAGTCGAATACGACCCATCCACATGCCTATCTTATGTCTAGCATAAGGCATCTCAAGTGTTGAGAAAGTTCGTGCACCTCGAGGAAGGTTCTTTTGAAACAAATCAATAGAAGCCATCCTATGCGCGATCAGTGTGACTACCCGCACATATCATCGCTCACGCACCGTGTTACAGTCGAATACGACCCATCCACATGCCTATCTTATGTCTAGCATAAGGCATCTCAAGTGTTGAGAAAGTTCGTGCACCTCGAGGAAGGTTCTTTTGAAACAAATCAATAGAAGCCATCCTATGCGCGATCAGTGTGACTACCCGCACATATCATCGCTCACGCACCGTGTTACAGTCGAATACGACCCATCCACATGCCTATCTTATGTCTAGCATAAGGCATCTCAAGTGTTGAGAAAGTTCGTGCACCTCGAGGAAGGTTCTTTTGAAACAAATCAATAGAAGCCATCCTATGCGCGATCAGTGTGACTACCCGCACATATCATCGCTCACGCCACCGTGTTACAGTCGAATACGACCCATCCACATGCCTATCTTATGTCTAGCATAAGGCATCTCAAGTGTTGAGAAAGTTCGTGCACCTCGAGGAAGGTTCTTTTGAAACAAATCAATAGAAGCCATCCTATGCGCGATCAGTGTGACTACCCGCACATATCATCGCTCACGCACCGTGTTACAGTCGAATACGACCCATCCACATGCCTATCTTATGTCTAGCATAAGGCATCTCAAGTGTTGAGAAAGTTCGTGCACCTCGAGGAAGGTTCTTTTGAAACAAATCAATAGAAGCCATCCTATGCGCGATCAGTGTGACTACCCGCACATATCATCGCTCACGCACCACGTTGCAGTCGAATGTGACCCATCCACATGCCTATCTTATGTCTAGCATGTATATTAACTTCGCACAACATCACCACAACGTTCATCCTCGGTAAATTCGTTCCTCGTTCGCATACACGATAGCCATACACTAGCCAAAAGATTCCCATACACAATTACTAGCACGCATAAAAGCGTGAGAGGGGGTATTGTTCACATGTCCACGCTCGCTTATCACGAGGTAGCTGCACCACATTGATGTAAACGACCCAACACACACAGACGAGCGAGCGAGCGCACGCTTTTTTTTCCCCTACTGCATACCTACAGCATACGCTGAGGAGGCATAACAATGGAGAAAAAAAACTCGGAGCGAGAGAGCGGTAACTACCCGTGTGGTGCTACTAGCTGCACTGATGCGATGCGTCTTACATGGGAGGTATTTCAATGTTCGACACACCGTACTGCACAGGGTTCGCATGGCACACGAGAAAGCCACAATCGCCTTATGCCCCCTTCGACGTTCAACGCACGACACGACACCACACACTGGAGTACGTACGTCTCACCACGTAGTGAGGGTAGGGGTTCGACACACGAAACTCACTGAATTCGATACAAGCTCAAAAGGTTTACCCTCCCGGGTGCCGACCAGACTCACTGGATTCGATACAAGCTCAAAAGGTTTACCCTCCCTGGTGCCGACCAGACTCACTGGATTCGATAGACGTTCGACCCCTACCGACAGTAACTTGACCCCACCCGTACGGCATCGTACTACCGAACATCCATACAAGCTTCGCAAGTTATGCCTCAAACTTTTCACTCACCAACTTTCCCCACAATAGTGTAAACATGGTCATACCAACGTTGCCTCGGTATGGGTATATACCACACTGGGGGCATCGTTATAGGAGTGCCTTGGATAGACTTGTACCGCTAGCCGAGACACCATGCTGGGTCGGGAAATGTTCACGCACCGCAATCGGTACCAGTGCCGGGTGTCGGTCATATTCCGATGGGGGGTAACCCTACTATTGAACTCGTACTTGTACTTGGGCCGTGCCTAAGGTGTTGGTTGTTTCAATAGTTGGTTACTTGTTTCAATAGTTGACATTTTTTTCAATAGTTGAACTTTTTTCCAACAGTTTCAGTTTTCCCGTAGGTAAAGATGATGATGTGTGACCAATGTGTGAATGTGTTGTTTTTTTTTTTCAATAGTCATGTACGCGCCGTTGTCGATGTTATACACACTGCGTACTGCGGGTGAGAAATAAAACAAACTGTTGTGCTCGTGCTGTGCTTGATGTTGGCTTGGTGTTATTGTATTATCGAATTGGACTTAATACCAGTGCCGGGCCGATGCACACACTGCGTACTGCGAGTGCTGGCTCGCGCAGTGACAAATTAAACAAACTGTTGCGCTGTTGTGTTGTGTGCGCTGTGTGGGGGAGACTTTTCATCACACTTGACACGCGCATTCTTACCCTCGATGTTGCCTTGGTGTTATTGTGTTATCGAATTGGACTTAATATCAGTGCCGGACTGTTGCGCTGTTGTGTTGTGTGCGCTGTGCGGGGGACTTTTCCAACACTTGACACTTTGCATTCCGGGACGTGGACGCTTTCTGGCACTTAGTGTTATTGTCGGCGGGGCAGTGTTTTACACATTGCGTACTGCGAGTGCTGGCTTGCGCAGTGAGAAATTCAACAAACCGTTGCGCTGTTGTGTTGTGTGCGCTGTGTGGGGGACTTTTCCAACACTTGACACTTTGCATTCCGGGACGTGGACGCGTTCTGGGACTTGGTGTTATTGCCGACGGGGCAGTGTTATACACACTGCGTACTGCGAGTGCTGGCTTGCGCAGTGAGAAATTCAACAAACCGTTGCGCTGTTGTGTTGTGTGCGCTGTGTGGGGGACTTTTCCAACACTTGACACTTTGCATTCCTGGACGTGGACGCGTTCTGGGTCTTAGTGTTATGGTCGACGGGGCAGTGTTTTACACATTGCGTACTGCGGGGGTTGGCTCGCGCAGCGCTGTTGTGTGCTGTATGCTGGGGGGACTTGGACGCTTTCTGGCACTTAGTGTTATTGTCGGCGGGGCAGTGTTTTACACATTGCGTACTGCGAGTGCTGGCTTGCGCAGTGAGAAATTCAACAAACCGTTGCGCTGTTGTGTTGTGTGCGCTGTGTGGGGGACTTTTCCAACACTTGACACTTTGCATTCCGGGACGTGGACGCGTTCTGGGACTTGGTGTTATTGCCGACGGGGCAGTGTTATACACACTGCGTACTGCGAGTGCTGGCTTGCGCAGTGAGAAATTCAACAAACCGTTGCGCTGTTGTGTTGTGTGCGCTGTGTGGGGGACTTTTCCAACACTTGACACTTTGCATTCCTGGACGTGGACGCGTTCTGGGTCTTAGTGTTATGGTCGACGGGGCAGTGTTTTACACATTGCGTACTGCGGGGGTTGGCTCGCGCAGCGCTGTTGTGTGCTGTATGCTGGGGGGACTTGGACGCTTTCTGGCACTTAGTGTTATTGTCGGCGGGGCAGTGTTTTTACACATTGCGTACTGCGAGTGCTGGCTTGCGCAGTGAGAAATTCAACAAACCGTTGCGCTGTTGTGTTGTGTGCGCTGTGTGGGGGACTTTTCCAACACTTGACACTTTGCATTCCGGGACGTGGACGCGTTCTGGGACTTGGTGTTATTGCCGACGGGGCAGTGTTTATACACACTGCGTACTGCGAGTGCTGGCTTGCGCAGTGAGAAATTCAACAAACCGTTGCGCTGTTGTGTTGTGTGCGCTGTGTGGGGGACTTTTCCAACACTTGACACTTTGCATTCCTGGACGTGGACGCGTTCTGGGTCTTAGTGTTATGGTCGACGGGGCAGTGTTTTACACATTGCGTACTGCGGGGGTTGGCTCGCGCAGCGCTGTTGTGTGCTGTATGCTGGGGGGACTTGGACGCTTTCTGGCACTTAGTGTTATTGTCGGCGGGGCAGTGTTTTACACATTGCGTACTGCGAGTGCTGGCTTGCCGCAGTGAGAAATTCAACAAACCGTTGCGCTGTTGTGTTGTGTGCGCTGTGTGGGGGACTTTTCCAACACTTGACACTTTGCATTCCGGGACGTGGACGCGTTCTGGGACTTGGTGTTATTGCCGACGGGGCAGTGTTATACACACTGCGTACTGCGAGTGCTGGCTTGCGCAGTGAGAAATTCAACAAACCGTTGCGCTGTTGTGTTGTGTGCGCTGTGTGGGGGACTTTTCCAACACTTGACACTTTGCATTCCTGGACGTGGACGCGTTCTGGGTCTTAGTGTTATGGTCGACGGGGCAGTGTTTTACACATTGCGTACTGCGGGGGTTGGCTCGCGCAGCGCTGTTGTGTGCTGTATGCTGGGGGGACTTGGACGCTTTCTGGCACTTAGTGTTATTGTCGGCGGGCAGTGTTTTACACATTGCGTACTGCGAGTGCTGGCTTGCGCAGTGAGAAATTCAACAAACCGTTGCGCTGTTGTGTTGTGTGCGCTGTGTGGGGGACTTTTCCAACACTTGACACTTTGCATTCCGGACGTGGACGCGTTCTGGGACTTGGTGTTATTGCCGACGGGGCAGTGTTATACACACTGCGTACTGCGAGTGCTGGCTTGCGCAGTGAGAAATTCAACAAACCGTTGCGCTGTTGTGTTGTGTGCGCTGTGTGGGGGACTTTTCCAACACTTGACACTTTGCATTCCTGGACGTGGACGCGTTCTGGGTCTTAGTGTTATGGTCGACGGGGCAGTGTTTTACACATTGCGTACTGCGGGGGTTGGCTCGCGCAGCGCTGTTGTGTGCTGTATGCTGGGGGGACTTGGACGCTTTCTGGCACTTAGTGTTATTGTCGGCGGGGCAGTGTTTTACACATTGCGTACTGCGAGTGCTGGCTTGCGCAGTGAGAAATTCAACAAACCGTTGCGCTGTTGTGTTGTGTGCGCTGTGTGGGGGACTTTTCCAACACTTGACACTTTGCATTCCGGGACGTGGACGCGTTCTGGGACTTGGTGTTATTGCCGACGGGGCAGTGTTATACACACTGCGTACTGCGAGTGCTGGCTTGCGCAGTGAGAAATTCAACAAACCGTTGCGCTGTTGTGTTGTGTGCGCTGTGTGGGGGACTTTTCCAACACTTGACACTTTGCATTCCTGGACGTGGACGCGTTCTGGGTCTTAGTGTTATGGTCGACGGGGCAGTGTTTTACACATTGCGTACTGCGGGGGTTGGCTCGCGCAGCGCTGTTGTGTGCTGTATGCTGGGGGGACTTGGACGCTTTCTGGCACTTAGTGTTATTGTCGGCGGGGGCAGTGTTTTACACATTGCGTACTGCGAGTGCTGGCTTGCGCAGTGAGAAATTCAACAAACCGTTGCGCTGTTGTGTTGTGTGCGCTGTGTGGGGGACTTTTCCAACACTTGACACTTTGCATTCCGGGACGTGGACGCGTTCTGGGACTTGGTGTTATTGCCGACGGGGCAGTGTTATACACACTGCGTACTGCGAGTGCTGGCTTGCGCAGTGAGAAATTCAACAAACCGTTGCGCTGTTGTGTTGTGTGCGCTGTGTGGGGGACTTTTCCAACACTTGACACTTTGCATTCCTGGACGTGGACGCGTTCTGGTCTTAGTGTTATGGTCGACGGGGCAGTGTTTTACACATTGCGTACTGCGGGGGGTTGGCTCGCGCAGCGCTGTTGTGTGCTGTATGCTGGGGGGACTTGGACGCTTTCTGGCACTTAGTGTTATTGTCGGCGGGGCAGTGTTTTACACATTGCGTACTGCGAGTGCTGGCTTGCGCAGTGAGAAATTCAACAAACCGTTGCGCTGTTGTGTTGTGTGCGCTGTGTGGGGGACTTTTCAACACTTGACACTTTGCATTCCGGGACGTGGACGCGTTCTGGGACTTGGTGTTATTGCCGACGGGGCAGTGTTATACACACTGCGTACTGCGAGTGCTGGCTTGCGCAGTGAGAAATTCAACAAACCGTTGCGCTGTTGTGTTGTGTGCGCTGTGTGGGGACTTTTCCAACACTTGACACTTTGCATTCCTGGACGTGGACGCGTTCTGGGTCTTAGTGTTATGGTCGACGGGGCAGTGTTTTACACATTGCGTACTGCGGGGGTTGGCTCGCGCAGCGCTGTTGTGTGCTGTATGCTGGGGGGACTTGGACGCTTTCTGGCACTTAGTGTTATTGTCGGCGGGGCAGTGTTTTACACATTGCGTACTGCGGGTGCTGGTGTGCGGGTGTTGTGCACTTGAGACTTGTCATTCCAGGACATGGAATGATTTCACACACACGTACGATTGCATACTACCAGGCGCAAAGCGATTTAATGAAAAAAGAGAGAAGCCGCCAGCGCGGACAGCACTAAGCTACCACGGTGGGACTTCTCTCTTACGGAACACGACGCACCCGGGCAAGACTGCGCAAGCTACTGTGCCGCGCCGATGCTGATGGGGCAATGTTACACGTACTGCGCGCTGGGTCGCGCAGTGAGAAATTGAACAAACTGTTGCGCTGTTGTGTGCTGTATGCTGGGGGGACATGGACGCTTTCTGGGACTTAGTGTTATTGTCGGCGGGGCAGTGTTTTACACATTGCGTACTGCGGGTGCTGGTGTGCGGGTGTTGTGCACTTGAGACTTGTCATTCCAGGACATGGAATGGTTTCACACACATACGCGGTTGCATACTACCAGGCGCAGGATGAAATAAAAAAAAAGTAAAGTAATATCCAGCGAGGGGAATGGCTTCACACACGCACTTGGTGTTATAGCATTATCGTACTTATCGCCGATGCTGCGTACTGCGGGCGTTGGCTCGCGCAGACTGTTGTGTGCTGTGTTGTGCTGGGGGGACAACACTTGACAGTTGTTATTCCCGGCCATGGGATGATTTCACACACACGCACGATTGCATACTACCAGGCGCAATGCGATTTAATGAAAAAAGAGAGAAGCAGCCAGCGCGGGCAGCACTAAGCTACCACGGTGGGACTTCTCTCTTACGGGACACGACGCACCCGCCCATCACATAGCGCATCGCAAGGGCAATACTGCACAAGCTACTGTGCCGCGCCGATGCTGATGGGGCATTGTTACACGTACTGCGTGCTGGGTCGCGCAGTGAGAAATTGAACAAACTGTTGTGCTGTGCTGTGCTGGGGGGGGGGACTTTGCCAAAACATGCTACTTTGCATTCCAGGACATGGTGCACAGCTTATACCGCTAGCAGAGACACCTCGTTCGATCGGGGCAACTTGGGACACCGTAATCAGTACCAGTGCCGGGTGTGGGTCGGATTCCGATGGGGGGTGATCCGGGAACATATTTCTTGGACTTAGAATATTGTTCGGACTTAGAATTTTTTCGACTTATGACCTCGTTTCTGGACTTAGCCGTAGAACCAGATGTAATGCGTGTTGCATAGATTAAGGCGCAGGGGAATTTAATAAAAAAGAGAGAAGCCCCACACATTTAGGGGGGCTTCTCTCTTTTTTATTGGACGATACACAACACATAACATACATGACATAACACTGACCTAGAAGCAGTATTTACCACCGTATTTTATGACCCGCTTCCACCTCGCAGGTAGGGAATCTATGCCTCTGGCATAGAACGTAGGAGGCTTGCTATCGAAGAACTCTTTTAGGAATGCGCTCATCTCGTCCTTAGTCCTGAAGAGTTTATTCCTAAGCTTATTACTCAATGACCTGAATAAATGGTAGTCCGATGGACTGATGTCTGGTGAGTAAGGAGGATGGTTCAATATGTTAAATCCCAGGCTCCTCGCCTTATCTATCGTTTCATGTGCCCTATGGCACGGAGCGTTATCGTGTAGTAGGGGTACCGGCCTATGTTTACTCACTCCCAGTATACCCAGCCACCTTTTCCAGCTGCTTCTGATATCGTTTACGGTTAACAGATACACCCTTGTCTAGCAATTCCCAGTGTATAATGCCTCGTCGATCCCAAAACACACAGAGCATGTTCCACTTGCGATTCATCCTGTCCTTTGGCGATTGTCTTCGGCATGGCGCCTTTTACGATCCAATGTATGCCTCTGTGAGGCGCAAACATGGGTATCTTAGATTCATCACAAGTGACCAAATTATCGAGCATACCCTGGTCTCGTTCACTTTGTCTGAGTAGTCGTTGGGCTAGTTTCACCCGCTTTGCAAGGTTGACTGGGTCTAGCTTGTGTGGGTGGTATCCCATTCTTTTTGGCACATAGTTTAGTTTATGCAACGTTCGCATAACAGTCGCTGCCGAACAGTTGTATTTCTGGGCCATAGACCTCGTAGATTGCTGGCTGTTTTTGTTTCACATCAGCAAGCAGTGTTGCTGTGTTATCGATTGCCTTCGGACGGCCTTTGCGTGGACGATCCGCGCAGTTCCTGTCGGTATCGAACCTTTTGTACCACATCGTAACCGTTCTACGAGTAACAGTTTGTCCATATGTGGAATTCAATGCCAAGAGGGTGTCCGACACTGAATCACCCATGTCGTAGTGGTGCAAGATGAACATTCTTGTTTCAGTTCTAGATAGTCTTATGGTTTGTATATCATATTGACTAGCATCTATCGGCTCTAGGACAACTCTGAGTTCTTTCAGAGAGTCTAATTGGATCGTCTGCTGTGTATCAAACGACTCTATGTCTACAGAAGGGGACTGGGGTAGTTGCATCACTCTGGATGACGATGCTAGTGGTTCCCATGATACTGATAAGGGTGGCGTTGCTAAGGGGTGGTCAGACCATTGCTGCTCACTATTCGATTCCACGTGTAGTGGGTCTTGTGTCATTTCGGATGACGATGGCGATGCTAAGGGGTGGTCAGACCATTGCTGCTCGCTCTTCGATTCTTCGTACAGTGGGTCTTGTGTCATTTTCGGATGGCGATGACGGTGCTAATGGGTGGTCAGACCACTGCTGCTCGCTCTTCGATTCTTCATCCGGATTTATATCTATAACCGGAGAAGGGAATAGCGATGAGGACGAGGACGAGGACGAGGACGAGGACGAGGACGAGGACGAGGACGATGATGATGAGGACGATGATGACGATGAGGACGACGATGAGGACGACGATGCCACTGAGTTAACACAACAAGGACACTTCTTAGGGTGATGAATACGCTTCGATCTTCGCATTGGGTTGGTTTTGCTTTTCATGTGGTTCCCACGAGTCGCTAGGGAAAATATATGGTCGACTGTGGACTACCCTGCCATACCACAGCAAGGGCAACATTACTGTGAGGTTTGCCCCGGTACCCCACAGGGTCCGTTCGCGGCTTCATATTTGTATCGCCCCTTCCACCATTCAACTATCGGCACGGATCGTATACACACCTTAAGCTTTGGGGCCCGAGTGCCCCCTTCTCTGTCTGCATACGACCTAAGGTCCCACCGAGGTTGGTTACTCGATCTTTCCGAAGGTTGCTCGTATCCCAGTCGGTACCACGGGGAGGTAGAGATAGGAGTTGCTGAATCATAGGCTACCATCATAAATGGATCATCATAATGAGTTCTATGTTCGCTGTATTCAGCATTTACCGACCACTGTTTAATATATACATGTGGCCCCGAAAGCAGTGCATAAGTATTGATCCATCCTTTCCAAAACTTTTGCAACACACCAATAGCCACACCATAGGAATTTCCAAGGGCATCGCTATTGGGCTGTTTCAAAAGTTTATGATTTGCTCAGCATCTACTATCCTACACGCGAATGATATGTCCACCCATACCTATCATCGCTCACGCACCGTGTTACAGTCGAATACGACCCATCCACATGCCTATCTTATGTCTAGCATAAGGCATCTCAAGTGTTGAGAAAGTTCGTGCACCTCGAGGAAGGTTCTTTTGAAACAAATCAATAGAAGCCATCCTATGCGCGATCAGTGTGACTACCCGCACATATCATCGCTCACGCACCGTGTTACAGTCGAATACGACCCATCCACATGCCTATCTTATGTCTAGCATAAGGCATCTCAAGTGTTGAGAAAGTTCGTGCACCTCGAGGAAGGTTCTTTTGAAACAAATCAATAGAAGCCATCCTATGCGCGATCAGTGTGACTACCCGCACATATCATCGCTCACGCACCGTGTTACAGTCGAATACGACCCATCCACATGCCTATCTTATGTCTAGCATAAGGCATCTCAAGTGTTGAGAAAGTTCGTGCACCTCGAGGAAGGTTCTTTTGAAACAAATCAATAGAAGCCATCCTATGCGCGATCAGTGTGACTACCCGCACATATCATCGCTCACGCACCGTGTTACAGTCGAATACGACCCATCCACATGCCTATCTTATGTCTAGCATAAGGCATCTCAAGTGTTGAGAAAGTTCGTGCACCTCGAGGAAGGTTCTTTTGAAACAAATCAATAGAAGCCATCCTATGCGCGATCAGTGTGACTACCCGCACATATCATCGCTCACGCACCGTGTTACAGTCGAATACGACCCATCCACATGCCTATCTTATGTCTAGCATAAGGCATCTCAAGTGTTGAGAAAGTTCGTGCACCTCGAGGAAGGTTCTTTTGAAACAAATCAATAGAAGCCATCCTATGCGCGATCAGTGTGACTACCCGCACATATCATCGCTCACGCACCGTGTTACAGTCGAATACGACCCATCCACATGCCTATCTTATGTCTAGCATAAGGCA
>NW_026599826.1:0-21748 GCF_029784135.1 Toxorhynchites rutilus septentrionalis
TGTTAGCAGTTTTGACACTCCAGATTAGATATTCTGCTCGGTCTGTATGAAAAATCACTCGTTAATCGCTGGATCATTAATACCAGAGCCGCTACAGCATATGAGTTTTGTGAATAAACCTATCTTTTTACTGCCGATTCTGTTAAGAAGATTGACGAGGCAGCGTCGCGAATTTATTCCTTCCGTCCCATTTTTCCATTTTTCTTTCCCAAATTTCTCGTTTTGATCACATCGCCCCAGTGAATGAACGAATTGGCGCGCTGGAGATCCGTCGCAGGTGTCGCAGGTCGCGTAAACTAGACAGCATGGATCTGCTCGTTCTTCTTTCTCGTTCACTATCCCAGAGGTCTCCCAAATGTCGATGGCTCCCGAATGCAATCAAGACGAGGTTTGACTCATCATCATAATCATATGTATATAAAAGCGGTCGCGGAAACAATTCTTGTCATTGTCCTCATCGCGATCTTCCAGAGAAGATCACGAGTAGAACGCAGGAGCATCGGTCGAAGTTCAAAAGTGTGACGTTGGTGTTAATTTGTGCCACGATGTTGGGACTCAAAGTAGTAGGTGGAAACTGAAATTCGATTCGATCTGTCAATTGTTTCAAAATGCGCTCAATGAATATCACTTGAAGAGCAAAGATAAATCTTTTTGCGTTTTTTATATGAAAAAAACCTTGAAAATATTGTATCCATTTGTAAAATAAATTAAATATTATTTACATTTAACATAAATTTTTTGACATTTTTATTCTTTGTTCTAATTCTAGCTTTCAATTGTGCTGATGGCAGAAGCCATCCTGGCTGGATCCTCGGGATACACATATTCCTCTCCGTCGCACAGCTCCAGTAGTGGGCTCAGTGCTGGATTCGGCAACGCGATCGTAGGTGGACTTGGAAGCGGTTCCAGCTCTCTCATCCAATCCACCAGTGGGCACTCTGCTGGGTTCAGCAGTGGACTCGTAAGCAGCAACAGATTTGGAGGCAACTCCTTCGGTGGATTCAGCGGAGGACTCGGTGGTGGTTCCACTGGAGGATATACTTCCTCTGCAAGCCTCGGTTCCGTTGGAGGATTCAGCGGAAGCCTCGGTGCAGCACATGGTAATGGATTCGGAGGCAATGCCGTTAGTTTCGGAGACAGTGCCGGTTCGGCACTTAGTGGTGGATTCGGAGGCAGTACCGGTAGCATTGGTTCTTCGAGTGGATTCGGTTCGAGTCTTGGCAGTCGATTTGGTGGAGGACTGAGCAGTGGATCTTTGGGAAGCACCGGTGGATTTGGAGGCAGTATCGGCTCTTCCAGCTTTGGCTCCAACAGCGGATTCGCTGGAGCACTTAGCAGTGGTATTGCTGCCAGTACTCTCAGTGCTGGCGCAGGAGTTGGCACTGGTTTCGGAAGCAGTATTGGCTCTTCCAATATCGGCGGATTCGGAGGATCCCTTAGCAGTGGCTTGAGCGGCAATCATGCTAGTTTCGGAGATAGCCATGGAGCCGGACTTGGCGGT
This sequence comes from Toxorhynchites rutilus septentrionalis, assembly GCF_029784135.1. Lineage (NCBI taxonomy): Eukaryota > Metazoa > Arthropoda > Insecta > Diptera > Culicidae > Toxorhynchites > Toxorhynchites rutilus. Next base: position 1,502 of record NW_026599826.1, read on the forward strand.
AGTTTCGGTAGCAGCATTGGCTCTTCCAGCATTGGTTCCAGCAGCGGATTCAGAGGAGCACTCAGCAGTGGTTTTGGTGGTAACAATGTTGGAGATAACATTGGGGCAGGAGTTGGTGGTGGTATTGGAAGCAGCATTGGTGCCAGTAGCGGATTAGGAGGAGCCCAAAGCAGTGGTATCGGCGGCAGCGCCATTAGTTTCGGAGATAGTAATGGTGCAAGTCTTGGTGGTGGTTTCGGAGGAAGCATTGACTCCTCCAGCTTTACCTCCGGCAGTGATTTGAGCGGATTTGGTAGCCGATTTGGAAGTAGTGGTCTTGGAGGTATTACTTCATCCAGTCTCGGAGCTGGTAACCAATTCGGCGGAGGTGCCCTAAGCAGTGGCTTCGGAGGTAACAGTGCTAATTTCGGAGACAGTGTCGGTGCTGGACTTGGCAGTGCTTTCGGAAGCAGTTCCGCGGGGGGATATACATCTTCCAGTAGCATTGGTTCCGCAGGTGGATTTGGTTCAAGCCTTGGTAGTAGATTCGGTGGAGGACTAACCAGTGGATTCGGAGGAAGCTCCCACGGATTCGGAGGCAATTCCGGTAGTTTCGAACATAGCATTGGTTCCGGGTCTTCCTTCGGAGGAAGTTTCGGTGGAAACATTGGTGGTGGATTCACAGGAGGAGCGATAGAAGGTACTTCAGACCAAGGCTACTCGAGCTATGCCGCAGCAGCTCCAAAGTACACTGGACCAAAACCTGTCTACGGAGTACCACAAGTACAATAAAAAGCAGCATCGTCAAATTTTAAGATTCTATGTCGATTCATTGTGAAATAGTTTAAGAATAGATGAATATATAATAAAACATGAAAACACAAACTTTAGACTTGACCACGGTAAGAGAACATCTGAAAATCATCCGATCCCAGCTTGGTATTCTTTTAACACTTTAAGGACCGAGAAGAAATCTGTAAGACATACGCCTGGGACCTCACGTTTTGACTTGTGTGAAGTTGCTGGCTTTGCTTGCAAGTTTTTAAGAGGCTTTAAACTTTGCAGTTCATTCACCTCTATGTGTGAAGTTAGCGGATGAAAGTTCAGCGGATAAAAGCTGTTGTCGCGTGCAAGTTTCTGTTCAACGTCTTGATGGATTTAATGAATAATGAATTATTTCAGTTGAAATAAATTGACTGTTTATCAAGTAATAACCTTCAAAATCATGCTCATTAGATAGAGAATTGAATCATCCATCTTTCCACATAATTCATTTTGACGTAAAACTACGTCTTTCATAAGGGTGCCAATCAGACAACAGGTCACGTTTTTATGAAATAAAGATAACGTTAATAACTATTTTTGCCGCGAACGGATTTTGGCGATTGACATACCAAACGAATCGGAAATTCCCTAAGATTTGTTTGATATGCTATACATTACAATCCCATAGTATGTATATGGTTTAAATTGATGGAAATTGGAAGCATTCCCATTTCCTCATGTATTTGTTCTGTCCATTTGTGTGCTTCCCGTACAGAGCTGTCAATAACGAGCAACTTATCGACGAGCAACGAAGGGAAAATCGTAAGATGTGAAGTCTCCGTGAACAAAGGAAAAGAAGAAAAACAAAGGGAAACATTTGCCTAGAATATAAACAGTTGATCTCGCTGTGGAAAAGCTTCATTCTTCGTGAGGAAATCGACTGTACAACATCGTTGCTGGGCGAGCTGGGCGGCGAAGGATCGAATTTTTATTTCGCATGACGGTAGGAAAACTCTCTCCGCAAAGGATGATAGCTAAGCTAATCTAGATTGGCAATATTAACAAAAGGGCTTCTGTTGAGAAGAGCGCAAAACGGAGATAAGTGTGTGTATATTTAGTGGCTTCAAGCCATCGATATATGGATATTTGTGTGCGTACGTACACACCATCTGTATTTGCTCCCGTGTGCATTAGCCCTGTAACGATGTAACAATCGCCTAGTTTTTTATGCTATGATTGACGATTGTTTTGTGTTGCAAATTATGCAGTCGTAATGATAAATATAAACAAGGAGGGAAGATAGCGGGAGGGAAATATTTTCGCTAGGTTATTAGTAATAAATCTCTGCTGAGGCAAATATTCAGCCTTTTTCCAAGCAGTTAACATTTTTGTTTTCTGTCATCAATGCAATGAACTGACGCTATGGTAAAGCAGGTTGTGCACCAAAAATTATTTAGGGAACACCAACTTATTCAATAAGTTATATTAAGTTTTTTTTTTTGCTAGTCGCCGAACGGCTTTGAACTAGGATTACATTTGCGCTAATCTTCATCATAATGAAGCAGTGCTACTCTTTTCGAGGTTGTTGAGATTACCAGATAGAGTTTATTTCGTTCATTCAGTCACCAAGAAAGTAAATGTCGTTCTGGAATTGTGTATGTGCTTTCGCTTGCCAGTAGCAAAACTTTCTCCACTAAGGACAGCTGCACTTATCTCGAGCATGTATTGTTCTGCGAGCACAAGAATGAATCATCAAACAATTATCGTCAAATGATTCTACAATAAAAAAACATTTTAGAGCGACCAAACCGGTAGAATAGTTATTTTAAAATTTTCGTAGCATTATAAAATAATATCCGCAGTTATAAACACTCGACTTGAATTAAACCGCAGCATAGTTCTACGTCAACAATGCGGTCGTGTCTTGAACACAACCTCCTATAATTTTTTTTTCTTGATCGTGACAGAGAAAAGTTATAGACTGAAACGTGAGCATGGGTCAATATTGGAAAATATACACAGCCACAATTTGATCAATCGGAAAAGGGTCTGTGAAAAGTTATAGGCCAAGTTGTATGGGAGGGAGTCAACTGCGAGTAATCGGTTTTCTACCTTACTAACCATAGAATTAGGAAATTGTTCATATGTAGTTATAAAAATATAGTTAAGAATTCGGCCCCTTAAAACTTGTGTAACTGACCCTGTAAAAATAAACGAATTAATACAAAAATAAGTTGTATGGGAGAAATTAATTATTTTAAAGAAAATTAAAAAAGTTATTTGAAAGGACCGAAAACACATTCTCGAGATAGTACTCATTCGATGAAGAATATTTTTATTTATCTTTAGCCAAATTTTCATTGGTTTCGAAAAGGGTATGAGAAAAGTTATTGGTCAAAACGTTCACGAGTTGTACGGGGGAAAGGGTAAGGGGGGTGTCGGAGTGGAAATCGTGAACTTCCACCGATTACTCGCAGCAGTACTAAACGCACACACAAAGCGTGATGAGGTACTTTCTCCCGCGAATCTAATGGTCATACAGACATACTCACAACCAAATTGTATGGAACAATTCAATAAAGTTAAAAGTCTGAATTTATATCTTGAAGATAAAACACGCGTTCTTCATTTTTTACCCGCATTTCGCTTACGACAGCTAAATCTCCACGAGTCGAAGATTGATTCCAACATATTGGTCCTTCGAACCGGATAGGGACCGTCGGCGAATAATTTACGCGTTATATCCGTGAATTTCCTGAATCTCTATCCGGATAGTCGATCCTAGAGTAGTGGACGTATAATAATCGCAATATGTCGAGAAGTGATAAAGCTAGCGTCTCGGACCAAGCTCATGAAGACAATGCCATTGTATTCGGTAAATTATTTCGCGAAAAGAAATCGTTTGACGCGCGGTTGAAACGAGTTGATTATAATGTGAAGAAATTTTGTGAAGAAGGTGAAATTGACGACGTAGACATCCAATCAGAACTGGAAAGTCTACAAAATATATGGAATGGTTATCTGAACGTGCATAAGCGGATGGTAAATGTATGTGCCGATAGTGAAGTGGATACGGTTCTTGATGAAATGTCCAATTTCGAAGAAAAATCGATCGAGTTAAAAACCACGCTTCTAAAATTATTGCGAAGAGTCGAACAATCCTCGACACCGCACGGTAGCCACGCTACTGCAAAAGTTGGCGCCGACGCCATTCAACAATTGGCTGAACAGCAAGCAGAGTTTCTACGAATCTTTTCATCTACTTTCACCAATCAATCACTAAACGCTACAACCGCTACTGCCAATAGTGATGTTAAATTACCGCGCGTGAATATTCCAATATTCAGTGGAAATTTCCTCGAATGGCAATCGTTTATCGATTTGTTCGAAAGCTCAGTGGACAATAATGCATCGCTACAAGATGGCCAAAAATTGTACTTTCTGAAATCTAACCTAGCTGGTGATGCAGCGTCGCTAATATCGCACCTCCGCATCGAAGACGCCAACTATTCTACAGCGTTACAAAAATTGAAGGAAAGGTACAATCGCCCGCTAGAGATTGCCGCACAGCACATCCGACGCTTTCTGAAGCAACCAACGTTGACATCAGCTACCGCAACTGGACTAAGGTCATTGCACGACACTTCTGATGAAACAATTCGTGCTCTGAAAGCCATGCAACGCGTTTGGCTAATGTTCATCATCGAGGAAAAATTAGATCCCGAAACACGGCAGCAGTGGTATCAAAAAAGAGCAGACATGGATATCAACGAGGTCACATTCGATCACCTATTGAAATTTGTGGACACCAAAGGCACCGCACTACAATCATTGCAATCTCGTGAGCGGTCCGCATAGTGTTAAAAATGATCACTGTTTGTTTCTTATTATTTGTGCTGGATACTGAAATTCATCTTGTAAGGGAGAAGAGCTTAAGATCTACAAGAAAGTAACTAACTACCGATGTCGTCGCTTAGCTTTCTCCTAGAGCCTGGTTAACACAGCAACAGCCAATAATAGAGGAATACATGTTACTTTCTTCAATGATTCATATCTGCCCTTCGCCGTGATCGTTACGTGACAAAATCCATTTACATTCCTGACTAAATTCACGCTCCCCAACATGCTGGAGCAGTTAGCTTCGATTCTGGGACCGAATGAAGTGTGTTTCCTGAGTCAAGATGATAAAGCATGTGTTGTAATGGGCTTAACAGCCACCAGTAAGAATCATGCATGTCGAATATCGTGTTTATCTACCGGATCATGATTTTGTCATGCCTGCTAAACATAAGCTAAACAAACGGCGCAGGAAAGCACCGTTCTTCGAAAGCATTTTCTCATGACCTCGTATGCGTTTGGAAGGGTATGCGAGCTTCCTAAATTGAGGATTATTCGGCATCAAGGAATAATCAAGCCAGTTCATAATTCATATTCTTATTGATGAAGAACCAGACGAGTACCCTCATCATAAAAAGACCATACATATTTCCGATTGAATCTCGATGCGATATTCGTTACTTCAAATGCTCCAGGACATAGTGCTTTAAACCGAGTTGAACGCCGGTTGGCTCCTCTTTCCCGGGAGTTGGCAGATTCAATACTTGCTCATGATCATGATCATGGCGAAAAACTCAAAACAAGGGTCCCAGAATAGGAAACGAAAAATTGTGTGTATGCAGGGGAATCGTCAGCTGATGTGTGGAACAACCTAGCAATCCAGTCAAAGAAGAATATATTGAGTCCGCAAACTCCCAAAATCGGTAAGGCGGAATTAGATATTCAATCGAGTGGTTTGCTCATCACGTAAAGACATCCCAGTACCTTTTGCAAGTAGTGAAATGTAACGACAGGAACTGCTGCATTGAACCAAGGAGCGGTTACTTTTGTATGAATCAACATAATGGATGGAGTATATAATTGGGGGTGTACGTAAATCAAACATTAGACAGTCCCGTATTCTTATTTCTACAGAGTGCAGATGCACTGGACGTTAGGGCAAAGATTGCTACTTTCATAACTATCTTTATCTTCATAAAATAGATTATTTTACTAATTTTCATTGTAATACTAGCTGACCCGGCGTCCCGCCCAAAATATGTTTTTGTTATCAACCTCCAAACATTCACGTTTTCTTACTATGAGCAAGTTGTTCGCAGAATTGTTCATTGATTGATCTTCTATTTGTCCCCGTTGAATTATTTTTTTTTACTATAAAAGTCCTAGTATTTTTAACAAAACTCATCATTATAATATCAGATCATTTTCAAACACAATTCTCGTTCAAGATTTTTCAACCACTTGCAAATAACATGTTTCTCCGTTACATGGAATAAATGTTTTATACAGAAAATATGATAGAATAAAGACATTTTCCCTTTTTCCTTCAGAGTTCTCCGAAAATTTTCAATTGTCATGTTTGGTTGGAATATTTTTGGTTGAAATATGTGTAATATTTTTATGGGACTCCCTTTCCATTCCAGAGGAGGGAGGGATGTTATACCATTATAGAAACATTTCTCATACCCAAAAACCCTCACATCCCAAATTGTGCTTGATTCGTTTTCAAGTTATGCAGAAATTCGTGTTTCATTTGTATGACAGCTCACTCTTAGAGAGCGAGAGGAGTGTCTAACCACCATACAAATATTTATTGCATCCTAAAACCTCCACATGCTAAATTTGGTTTCGTTTACTTGATTAATTCTCGAGTAATTCAGAAATTTGTGTTTCATTGGTATGGCAGCCCAAAACAAGAGAGGGGGGTGGAGAGTCCAACCATCATAGAAACATTTATTGCACCCTAAAACCTTCACATGCAAAATTTGGCCTTATTTGCTTGATTAATTCTCGAGTAATGCAGAAATTTGTGTTTCATTGTATGGCAGTCCCCCCCCCCTTAGAGAGGGGGTGGAGAGTCTAACTACCATAGAAACATTTATTGCACCCTAAAACCTCAAAATGCCTGATTTGGTTTCATTTGCTCGAATCATTCTCGAGTAATGCAGGAATTTGTGTTTCATTTTTATGGCAGCTCTCCCTTAGAGAGGGGGGTGGAGAGTCTAATCGCCATAGAAACATTTATTGCACCATAAAACCTCAATGTACCTAATTTAGTTTCATTTGTTTGAATAATTCTTGAGTAATGCAGAAATTTGTGTTTCATTTGTATGGCAGCCCCCCCTTAGAGAGGGGCGTGGGGAGTCTAACCATCATAGAAACATTTATTGCTCTCTAAAACCTCCATATGCTTAATTTGATTTCACTTGCTTGATTAGCTCTCGTGTTATGCAGAAATTTGTGTTTCATTTCTATGGCAGACCCCTCTCCCCCTCAGAAAGGTGGGAGGAGTGTTGAAACACCTTAGAAATGTTTCTTGCCCCCCTAAACCTCCAGATGCCAAATTTGGTTTCATTTGCTTGATTAACACTAGAACTACCAACCGGTCAAAATGACCGGTTATATAATTTGTTCGCAAGATTTCGTATTGAAATTAATTTTTATATTTTTTAATGATGTTATGACTTTTTCTAAACTCATGTATTGATCAATATTATAAATCATTTTGGTCTCTCACTTCCAATTTTTCTGATATACATATGTGGTATACCTATTTATACCGACCGGTCAAAATGACGTCGCGATTTTTAATGTTTCTAATTCCAAGACTGCTTATAAACAACATCAATCTGCCACTACGGTGTCAGCCAATAAAAATTTCTAGAGCTATTACCGATTCTAAGCCACAAAATTTGGGATTTTTTTCTAATTTTGTAATATATTGTGATGCAATTTTGTTTTCTCATTGACAATTGTTGTATACTGTAGAAATAGGTAATATTGACATTAGTGCAGTTGAAATACTCACAATATTGAGGACAATTGGGTTAATTTAAAAAAAAACAGTTGTGGTAGTTTGCAGTGTAAGTAAGATATGAATATTATATTGAGGGGAAAAATAAATATATATTTTTATCTAGTTATTAAACTTAACTCAAAAATGCCGAGACGCACGAACATATCCAGAGTTTTCAGGGACGTAACAGATTCAAGAGAAGATTTTTCTGATATTGATCAAGATATTTATGAAATCAAACTCTGAAATTTTAGCAGTATCTGGAATATAGATGATCAATTCTAAGAAAAAATGTTTGTTTCCTCAGAGAGCATTAGTGAAGAGAATCAATTTAAGTAGATCAAGAAGAATGTTGATACTGTCGTCATCTTCGGATAAGAATGACCGTCAACATAGCTATAATTGATTATGGAACTATCTGCAAAACAGTTGAATGCACTCCAGGAAGGATATAAATAAACAGCATTTTCAAAGTAATAATTAGAGGATAGAGTGTGTGTGGGTATATGTGAAAATACGTAAGTATATGTGTGAGTATCATCTCTTCCTACAATCGTCATACCCACAAACGCATGAAAACGGAAGTTGCGAATCGTTCATTTGGAGGGTACGCATAGCATTTTGTAATTTCGGTACAGTGTGCGATGAAGTGTTGCTCTAATTTACTCCAAACTTTGATCGATTGGCTCGAAAAAACTGCTGAACGTATCAATATGAAATGTTCTCAGAAGTTTTTGGGATACACAATGCTAAAAATTTACCTACTAACAAAATTAAAGAAGATTTTCTAAAACACTATAAAAAACGTGATTTTCACACATTTTTAAAATTGATGCAAAAAATTCAAACAGACAGAACAGAAATCCACTTTTATATATTTAGATATTGTTATGGAGTGTCCAAACCGATTGATGCAAAAATCATGTAAATCCATCAAGAAATAACTGAGCAATCAACCTTCGAAATTGGACATTTTCCACGATGCGTACGATCTTCGCTTTTCAATTTGTAACACCACAAAGCTCAAGAATATATGAGACTGTAGTGCAAGTCAAAAGGGTTTCTTTGACGAAAAATTTCCCATCTGTTCTGATGGGACAAGACGAATATTGCATAAATATTGAACAACGAGCTCCCTCCACAGGTACTTCATTTATTATGAACATAATTTTTCATTCTGTATCAATATTTATGAACATGGGGTTGGAGGAGATGAAACAAACAAAAGAGTGCGCTTGATGGGTTCAACATAAGATTCGCCATAGTCAGTACAACGCAATTCTACGATGCCGTGAGTTGTGTAGACAATTTATGATCGACATGTAAGCGAAGGAAGAGAGCGAACGACTGTGATTCCTAAGACACAATCAACAGAAGCGGTTTACGAAAGAATACATTCACTTGCGAAACGATATCATGAGCAACACCGACACAGCCTTTGCTGTTGTCGAGTAAAAACGTATGCATTGTCATGACAGCACGTGTATTCAAACGAAAAAAAAAGTCTTTGAAGAGCTCCATTACAACATTACACGTATTCCGTCCTACATGTCGCTGTATTCGGTAGAGTATTCGGTGTTCTGTCTAACAGAGTAACACATTCTCTGCATGTAATCTCTGATCTCTGATAACTCCTTATATTATTATTGAAGTTTTGGTCGTGATTTATGGAAAAATAGATAGATACTATGTCGCACATATGTATTTAAGGCAGTATTCTAGTCGAGAAAATCGAAGAAGATAAATTTTTCTATCCTTCATATTTCTGTAGTTTAGGCAATCAAGATTATACCCTAGAAAGTACTTATAGAAAATCCTAGTATTTATCGAGTTAGAGCTATTTAAGTGATGCGGTATATAACATGACACGGCTAGTGATCCCCGATTTTTGAAATTAATCGTCCATCAGCCAATCGAATACTTTGGGGCTGTCCCATACCACGTGGACAGGAAAAGCACTGTTTTAGACTCCCCCCTCCCCCTCCGTGGACAAGCGTGGACATTTTCATACCCCTACCCTCCTTTGTCCACGTGGACATTTTTACCTTTTTAATTAAAATAATAGAGTGTATTGCGCCTAAATTCCATGTAAATTCCATGTAAATTGAGTTCATTTTATTTCAAATTGTACTTGCTGTACCCTGCTGTATCAGCTATACTGTGGCCCATTGTTGTTGTACGGTAGAGAAATGAGTAGCATAACAAGGCACATGTTTCGTTTAATTTTGAAATATTTGTGTGCATACAATATATATATATTTTTGTTTTCCCATTATCAGCGAAATTATAAAGGCTATCTGATTTGAAAACACGTAAAGTACAATTGACCAGTTGAGGAACAATCCGCATCTGAATATAAACTACACAACTTCAAAGATTGATCTTGAGCTTTACTTATTGTGATTGCATACGCCAATTGAATAAAAATGAATGAATTTAAAATTATTTTGAAATGCAATTTTAATTCACGATTTTTCAAACAGTTGCTAAAAAATGTGCTGATATCACATAAAATACATATTTGATACGATAATGTTATTTTAAGTTCACAGCTTTGTTTCAAAAGTGTACTTATTCCATCTGAAAATCCTTTGACATCCTCGCCCGTAGTAATCCAATCAACCTGTGTTCGCTACGGAACGGGTGATATCCGATCGCGGTGAAGAAATCCCGTCGGTGGGTCAGCGACACAGGCTAAAACAAATCCTGGATGTTGCTGGGAATTTCCTCAGGTGGGGGCAGTAGAACTACTGCAACGGTAACCAGTGGACTGTAGAAAACTTTACTATTTACTCTTTAGTCTTAAAAAAGACTTTTGTGGCGAGAAAGGCCTGGCAAGCTACACAATAGAAACACGTGTGTGACAATTCAACTATTATATATATTTCGATGTTCACTTTACAGAGTTTGGATGTGGAATGACTTGTTCTCGATTGCGCTCCTCTATTTTCTACCAATTTGTGTTGGGGGGATTTATTTCTTCGATGATCGGATGTGATGTCTGTGTTGGGGAGATGGAACGGCTGGCTGTTGGTTGGTTCATTCCATCTATATTGCGTTGTACGCAACAACCTGATTAATTCGTTTCCATTTGATTTATATGAAATTCGACTACGATCTGTTTTACAGAGATATTCTCGATCGAATGAAAAATTATCCTTTCATTTTGGATTATGATTATTTGGATTATGATTATTTGGATTATTGGATTATGATTATGATGACATAAGGATTGCACAGCAAGTTGTGAAAACTTTGAAATGTTCTATACAAAACCCATTTATTGCTTTGACAAATGCATTGTTTTATGACAGAGTTACAGCGTTCCCAAAACCATTCAATTTTTTCGATGTCGTATTCTGGTTCTTTATTACTTTTTCTGTTTAGTGCAGTTCTCCCCACTTCGGAATATGATCGATCACATCAAATGTTGATTAATCTCCACTCTGGATTTCCGATTCACCTTTCGTCGGTAGCACAATACGAAACCTTGTCCACCATAGTTCGGAGAATTTTCAGAAGGTATTAAAAGCGTATTAATATATATATATATATATATATATATATATATATATATATATATATATACATATATATATATATATATATATATATATATATATATATATATATATATATATATATATATATATATATATATATATATATATATATATATATATATATATATATATATATATATATATATATATATATATATATATATATATATATATATATATAATATATATAGAATTATTGAGACATCTTGAGACCCATTTTTTTGCCTTAAGTTGACCCCAATTCAAAATTACGCTTCTAGTATGATTCAATTGCATTCATTTGAAAGATGAGAAAATTTAGCATAACATTCTGTTGTAAAACATTTTAAATAATGGAAGATAACAATACAATAACAATATAAATACATTGTGGTTTCAAGGGAAGGAATTGTAGAATGGTTGAAGAGCCTCAATTTTGTTGATAGAAACAATCAAATTTATAATGCATTTTTGGGAGAAAAATAATAAAACCCTTAAAAACAAGGAAAAATATTTTTTTTCCGGCTTCTAGAAGGTATTCCAATTCATCAATTCAATTTTTTTACAACTACACTCTAGGCGAAGTTTTCACAAAAAAATATTAGAATACTGGGTCAATTGACTAAAGTTTGACGACTGGTGTTGCATGGATCATCTTACGCAAATGTTAATATTAATTCATAGGAATTGACGAAATTCCAACACTTTGAATACAGTAAGTAATACAGAGAGAAAAGTAATACAGAAAAATTGATTTTACACGTAATTCTGCATGATAAATTATATACATTTTTATCGTATCACTAACTGTTCTCGAGATAGAACAAAATGTATAGAAAATTATATTTGATGAAAAAATCATATGCGTAATATCATGAAAACTCAACCATTATAGTTGTTCCCTTTAAACCGAATCGCTGAATTTTTATAGTTTTTGGCTATGAACGTCTATGCATTGCCCGTAACTATAAAAGTCATAGGGTCATAGGAATAGCTCGGTTATCCACAGTTTACGTGAATTATTTCCAGAGTATGGATTTCAGTAAAAAAGTTCAATAATTTAGTAAAAATATATGAAACACTCTCAGGCAGCTCAATCCGTTTAATGATAAATACGATAAACTCAGGTTGGGCGCAGTTTTAGAATTCTTGAATACGGAATAGCTTTTATTTTATTTAAAATGTATCGGTGATTATATTTGAAAAAATATTTATTCTTCGTGTCCACGTGGACACATTCTATACCCCCTCCCCCCTCTCCGTGGACAAGGATAACGTGAAAATCACATCAAAATGCAGAGGGACTATTCGATTGGGCCCAAAAGTGTAATGTGGAGCAACTAACGCAAATTTTTTTTACTATGCAACTACAACGGAGCGGATTTGATTACTATTCAAGGAACACAAAAAATACCATTCATTTATTCCAGTTTCTGTAGATAAAATAGAAGTTAGATTTTAAAACTCGAAAAACTTCCGAAAACGACCGAAATATTAGGTAAATTTTGTTTCAGAATCACTGTATCTCGGGAACAGTAGCGATTAGAAAAAGTTTTGCCTGTACCTTTTTTATTGCAAATCTCGCGTACTTTCATAAAATCGGGTGATGCTTTATGTAACAATCAGATCAGTAATGTACAAGATTTGATCTAAGATCATCGGCGACTTAAACATCACATTTTTTCAATTCAATCACGGTTGATTATTTTACAAATATATAAGAATCCATTTTTAACTGAAAATTGATATAGTAATGATGAACTTCATCCACTGTCCCATGCACTGGAACTGAGCACATAAGATTTATTATATATTTTTTGACTAATAGCAATTGCTCACTTAAGTTTTTCGACGTGTTAATTCTTGTTAATACTATTTGAATGAATTCTACAGAAGCACAACTGCTCCCGACTAAACATTCGAACTATATGCCGATGTGAAACGAACTAATTTACTTTCCACTTATGGCGCCCACATACTGTTCAGCACTTGCGCTATTTCAGCACAAATTTTCTATTCACTAATTCTAACTCTAACCGGCCATTCTTGCTAACATGCAGATTTGTCTTCTCCTAAGACCTAAAAAACGCGAATACGATCAGAAGGCTCGCCCCTAAAAATAGTTATCAGCCGCGGTACCATCCGCGTTCGTTCTTATTTTTATTTTCCAACCAGTCTGGAGCCTATCTTTCGAGCACATTTCCGAAGCCGAGATCCAGAAACGACCGGGATGATAACCAAGAAGAGGACCAAAAACCTTTCTAGCCGTCCGTATATAAGTGGGTCCGTGCTGGGAGGTGTCATCACAGTCCTCATCGTGGTCTTCCAGAGAAGGTCTCGAGCAGAATTCAGTCAGAGCAAGTGCCGTTTAGTATAACTAGTGCAAACATGTTGAAGATCAAAGTGGTAGGTGTGACTAGGAAATGAGATCCGGTAGTTGAAAAAAACAAACGTGAAGAAAATCACTCCACATAAGGCACAAAATCCGTCTATATTTTTGTGCCGATACGTTTACTCAGATTTAAATCTCAAAATGGGAACTTGCATTACGAACATTTTATCGGCACTGTTAAATAAAAAAAAATGAATTCATCGAATTGTCAATATCTGATCAATGAACCGTCCCTAATTAACATAGTTTCGGCAGAATTGATAAGTGGCAATAATTGAAAAAAGAAACTGGTACTGATTTCATTTGAGATAAAAAATCGGGGAATATAATATAATCCTTCGCCTTCTCAATGAATGACAAAGTGACACTGAATTTCCAATATTCATCAGTTCATAAACGATAAATTTGAAATTGTATTTTTTTAAAACTTTGAATGCACATTTTGATTCAATACTGCTGAATCACTCATTCATTGATTCCTTTTGGGGTATTTCATTATTTCCTGACACTAATCTAATTTCTCTTATTTTTACAGCTTTCCATGCTGCTTATGGCAGGAGCCGTAATGGCCGAACCCGTTGGATATGCCTACTCTGTCCCATCGTTCACCTCGGGTGGTGGCATCGGTGGTGGAATTGGCGGTGGATCTGGTTTCGGGGGAGGTGCTGATTTCGGAGGCAGCTCTGGCGGCGGTGGTGGTAGCGGTGGAGTAACTACTATCATCCTTGCAACCGGTGGTGGTTCCGGCGGTGGAGTTGGCGGAGGCTCTGGATTCAGCGGAGGACTCGGTGGTGGATTCGGTGGTGGCTCGAGCGGAGGATACGTTGCATCCACTAGCGCTGGTTCCAGCGGTGGATTCGGTGGAAGCTTCGGTGGTGGATCCGGATTCGGCGGTGGAGTCAGTGGTGGATCCGGTTTCGGAGGCGGTGCCAACGGTGGTGCTCAGGTTATCGATGTTGGACGAGTGATCGTTCTTTCTGCTGGCGGATCCGGAGCTGGAGTCGGTGGAGGCATTGGCGGTGGAATCGGTGGCGGTGCTGGTTTTGGCGGCGGTTCGTCCGGAGGTTTCTCGAGCTACGCCGCGGCTGCACCAAAGTACACCGCACCTTCCTCAGTGTACGGCCCACCCCAACATTAATGAAAAATTAACGGTTTGGAATTGGAATGCTTAACTGAACTCGAGCGTGATCATTGAACAAAATACGTTTGTTACCTGATGAAATAAAACCTCAGACAATTAAAACATAAATGGTAAAATATTTTGTATTTAATTTCCCACATTCACAGAAAATATAAAAAAATCATTTCGTGATGCACAAGTATCATGGCAGATAACGTGATAATTTTCTGTTTCGCCTTCGGCACTTCAAATTGGGTTCGGACAGACGATTTTACAGTATTTCACTATTTCACCTCACTATTTCACTTCACTATTTCACTATTGACTTTGAGGACCTACCTTTTTTTATTTTTTATTCACAAATTGAAACAATAATTTACAGAAACAGTAATCTGTACAAAGTGTCTAATATAACTGTTACATTTTCATTTTGCTTCCATCAATCTCAATTCAAGATTTGTCTGTGGGACCGTTTAGCCGTGACCTACTCGGGATCAGTTCACGTTCTCACATAACATTCACACATTTACCATTCCAACATTTACCATTCTCACATCCACCCACAAATGCCCTTACACATTTCTTTATTGGACTGACAATCTTAACCTAACTTAAAATTTAATGGGAGGCCGTTTACCCGCGGCCTATTCGGGATTATACTAACTTAACCTTTCTTAACCTACATTAACAAACATTCAAGTAATTTCCGAAGTGCTTTCTAAACAATAATTGGCTGTTCCATCTTTTTTCCCTTATGGTTTTGCGGAAATGGTACATTGAACAAGATTCAAAATATATCAAATTATAGGCAAAAGAGTTCTGTCCATAGCCATGGAGCTGCCTTTTCGTTTGTTTATTTGCCATTAATTTTTTTACGATCATTTCTTCTGGGTCACAAATTTTTATCCTCATTTTTTCATTGATTATATATAATACCCAGTTGCAAATAATTTTGGATGTTGTACACTTTTTTTATGCGATGCATGGATGAATCTACGGTCCCACAGGTATCACAAATCGAGAGTCTGTCCCACGTATAGAATGGCGAAACAGTTTATTTTTACATGGGGCAATGTCATTTAGAATTATAAATAGGGCATTTTTTCCACTTGTGGATAAGAAACTCTGGTGCACATTCTTCCAAATAATCTCCCATTCAAGACTTGGCAATTCTAATTCTATCCTCGGAACGATTTCAGTTCATATATCAAGCGTTTATATATAAGGCTAACTGACCCGGCAATTTTCGTCCCGCCCAAAATTTATTTTTCGTTATCACATCCACGTTTTCTTACTAAGCGCACGTTCATGGGTCCAATCGCAGAACTGTTCATTGATCGATCAACTAATCTACCCTTTAAAATTATTTTTTACTATAAAAGTTCAGTACTACTACCAAAACTCGACATTATATTATCAGATTATTTTCAGACACAATTCTCGTTCAAGATTTATCAACCACTTGCAAATAAAATGTTTCTCCGTTACATGGAATAAATGTTAGATACAAAAATTATGATGGAATAAAGACAGTCCTAAATCAGACAATTCCTTTCTCGAGTTTTGCTCTTATCAACACATTCGGCGATCCATTCTTAGGAGTGCGTTTTATTACATTAAAATACATTTCCGCTTTCGAACAAAGATCAATTTCGTTAGCTCAAACATTAAATAGGCTAACAACGCTTGTCAATATGTAATTGTCGAACATATGCGAATTGAATTTTTAGAATTTTCCCATTTTCCTTCAGAACTTTCCGAAAATTTCCAATTGTCATGCCAAATTTGATTCTGTTTGCTTGATAAGTCTATCGTCCTTTAAAAAAGAACGACCGTTCGTTCAATCTAGTTGGCGAACTAGTTCTTTCGCTAAATTGTTTACTTGTTTTACCATCTTCACTATTTGAGTTATAATCAAGAAAATTGCTGCATAAATTTCCTATCTAATGGTGTATAGCATAACATATACCGCATTAAAGCTTTTGCGTAATATGCATTTGAAATCCCGTAATTATTCGTCACATTTTTCTCAGAGTGAGCCCCCTATGTACAAAAAGAAAGACGTAGTCCTACGTCAAAAAATATAGCAATTCCCAAAATAAATGGTATTACATAATCAGTTGAGGATGGTCGATTTATTTTTGCTCATATAAGATCAATACAAAAGCTGACCATCTGTTGCAATTTGTTTTATTATGTCAATGCACACTCGGCACAAAATATGCAAAGCGAATGTTCTTGTTCTTCTTTGTGCACTGCGTTCCATAACTATAGAACCACCCCATTTTTCTGAATTTCCAGAGATATGTAAGAAGTCGGTTGAATTGTAGTATATAGTGTAGAATACAATAACTATTTTCACTTATAAG
Source organism: Toxorhynchites rutilus septentrionalis (assembly GCF_029784135.1). NCBI lineage: Eukaryota > Metazoa > Arthropoda > Insecta > Diptera > Culicidae > Toxorhynchites > Toxorhynchites rutilus. Next base: position 18,522 of record NW_026599826.1, read on the forward strand.
ACTGGCTTTTTGAACTTTATTGTTGTGTTCAGGCTCGAAACATTCAAAAAAATTAAAATTCCTGTGTTTTATAACTATAGAACCAGAAGGAAAAACTATCACTCCTTCACAAAATTAACGTCAATTTCACATGAATTACAAAAAGTTTCTAATTCGTAGGTCTTCTTTAGTTCTCAATTAGTTCAAATAATCCATTAGGAGTGGTTTCGGCCAAGCAGCGCCATGTTGTAGTGTGTATCTCGTTCTACGCAGAGGACACTGCTCGTTTGAGCTCTTCAAATCACTTATACCGCTTGTAAGCTGGATCTACGATCACTCCTCATAAGTTCTTGACATGGTTTTCAGTTGGCAAACAAGCACAAAACTATTATAGAAACTTCGATGCTGATTACTGAACAGCAAGGCAATATTTAACATCGGCCAACCCACACATTCAGATCACCAATACAGAAAACCGAACAACACTAAACAAGATAACAAGAAAGTGATAGGAGAATTGGCGATCTAACGCAAAACGTAAACGATCGGTGAGACATCTGGATTTTGTTTTTGAACTAAGAAAATGATGCTAAAATAACCTAAAGCTCAAAAACAAATCACGTATATTTTACTTCCGGGCTTTCCAAGGTAGTTCTCACATGCAGGAATCGTGCATTTTTCTACATGTGTTTGATTGTGCTCTCGAATTTCATTCTCTAATTCAACCATTGTCAACATTTTTTTAGTTTTCACTACTGAAAGAGGTAAATAAATAACATGTTATATATAAAATTGCGCAGAATTAAATTTCTTACAAACTCATCGCAATCAAATAATCTTTTATGATTATAACATTGTAATTTATGGAAAGAACTACAAACCTTCCAAGGGCTCACATGGCAAAATTTAAAACCATCATCACTTTCACCGCAGCGCCGCCTAGGTGTAGATTTGTACGTTAGATCGCCAATAGTGTACGAAACAATAATTCAGAAGAATCAAACGGGAAGACAATTGACGAATTTACGTTTGATTTACAACCAGATGGCGCAGCAAGTGAAATGAGGATGTTTTGTTTTTTTGGTATGAAATTCGTTCAAATTTTCTAGAAAAATCAGAATTTATCTTCAAATTTCCCGGTTTCATCTATTCTTTCCACGCTGAAAAGGTTAGAAAATCACCATTTTACAATGTGCAATGTGTATTACGAGGAATGGCTTGTTATAAGTATTATAACTTTAATTTTTTTTCAACTAAGTAAACGATGAATAAGGTGTTTTGCGCTAAAAATACTGCAAATCCTTCTCGTATCGGCCCCTACATAATCAATGATATCAGCCAAATTGCTATGATATCGATTTCATCGCAATTAACCATAGTACCAATAACCGGTATGCATCATCAAACTTAAAATTTTCGAAGATTATCTATGACCTTTGTCAAATCGCGTGTTGAAACCATCGTAAATATACAAAACTCCAACTTTCTTACCATATACTGACGACATTCAATGGCTGAAATGAATCTAAATTGAAATAAAATGAATAATCACCACCGAATCTTGCTTTTCAGTGCGTAAAATAAACAAACACCCTCACTTTTGTGGTTCTGAGCTCTAATGTAGATGTCGCATGAGCTGATTCAGTTTTGCGTAAATTCGTCAATAGAGAAAAAGTTATATAGGAATAGAGTTGGAAGAAAAACGGCAATTGGAATGGTCGACATAATTATGTCCTGTAAAATATAATTGAATTGTAATAAATTGTAAATATATGTTGAGTTGTAAAATGTAAAATAAATGAACTGTAGTGCATAAACCAAGTTGGGCCGTGTTATTTGGCGGTTTCTCACCCCGCATAGTATATATCAAGGAAAGAAAACCAGACAGTTCCATGTCGAAGGAGAGCAGGATAAGATCCTGCGCAAAGCAAAGAACCAGATACCAAACAATCAATCTACTTCTGGCAACGCATAAAAACAACAACAATGTGTGCGTGTGATGTGAAATCCGACGCTTTGTATCATTTCATCGAGTCACAAAGTGGATTTGATGTTTAGTACAGAATCTTTACACGAATTGATTTACAATACATTATTGATCCTCCGAAATGGTTTTGATCTTGCACATCGTGTCAAACAAAAACGACATGAGAGACATCTGCATTACGAATGGCTGTTGTCTGTCCGCTGGCCAAAGCGAGACTGTGTAATGGAAATTTATCTTTCTCTGTTTATCTTATACAGATTTCAAGCTTTCATCTCTACTGTAATCTACCGGAACTGTATGAAAAGCGCGCTGGTGGCAAGGATGACCGACGTTTGAATGTCGACCAATTTCTTATCCATATTCAGCAACTTCAACGATTCTAGTAGTACCTTTGGGACAATTTCGTAGCCTCAACCGAGCGCCACAACAACGATATCAAAATTGTAAACAATCCAGAATTTTGTTCAGCTCTGAACAAAATGGTTACAACCTCAATCGATTACTCTTCGGGCGCTCTTGTCGTCAATCATAACATCTGGACGGTTGTGGTGGATCGAAACGTCGGTCAGAAAAGTGCCATCCCATTACAAATCGAGACGATCATTTTCCAGGACAGCTGCAGATTAGTACCGGAAGTTCGTTACGATGTCTTTCAATGAAGTTGTGACGATCGGTGAAGGCTGCGTTGACCAGAAGTGGATAGCCTACCACAACTGAAGGGGCATGGAGTCATAAACCCTTCAACTGAAGATATAAACCATGTTGAAGTTTCGCTGGTTATATACCGCCGATGATGGCGTGGTCTTTGCAGCCATGAGTTTTATTTTTCTTGCATTCTCTTTCACCCAATTTCTCCAACGAAGTATCCCGGACATCGCACTCTTCGACGACAATAACTAGCATCTCTTCAATTTCATCCCAACACGTCTTAACCGTCGCGATGTAATACTGAGGTCTCCCGAATACAAGCCCAGATATTCGTCACATCGCTGATATCTGATAGAGCTTCGCTATACTCAAGCTTCTCATCATTTATGTGGTCATAAACTCGAGTCTCGTTATCTCTGAATATTATAGTTTTAATGCAGAGTCAAAGTAAACGACCTTTCAACGATCCGGTATGCTGAATACAGTAGGAATTGACAATTACATAATTTTTAGAGTAGGTTTAAATGCAGTATGAAAACACGTGCTTCTCTGTGCTATGTACAATTAGGAATGGCGTTTAATTGTTGTAATGAAGGTAATATAAACGTGGTAA
>NW_026599827.1:0-2500 GCF_029784135.1 Toxorhynchites rutilus septentrionalis
CGGCACAGTAGCTTGCGCAGTCTTGCCCGGGTGCGTCGTGTTCCGTAAGAGAGAAGTCCCACCGTGGTAGCTTAGTGCTGTCCGCGCTGGCGGCTTCTCTCTTTTTTCATTAAATCGCTTTACGCCTGGTAGTATGCAATCGTACGTGTGTGTGAAATCATTGCATGTCCCGGAACAACAAGTCTCAAGTGCACAACACAACACACAACAGCTCTGCACGAGCCAGCACCCGCAGTACGCAGTGTGTATAACACTGCCCCGTCGGCAATAACACCAAGTCCCAGAAAGCGTCCATGTCCCCCCAGCATACAGCACACAACAGTTTGTTCAATTTCTCACTGCGCGACCCAGCGCGCAGTACGTGTAACATTGCCCCATCAGCATCGGCGCGGCACAGTAGCTTGCGCAGTCTTGCCCGGGTGCGTCGTGTTCCGTAAGAGAGAAGTCCCACCGTGGTAGCTTAGTGCTGTCCGCGCTGGCGGCTTCTCTCTTTTTTCATTAAATCGCTTTGCGCCTGGTAGTATGCAATCGTACGTGTGTGTGAAATCATTGCATGTCCCGGAACAACAAGTCTCAAGTGCACAACACAACACACAACAGCTCTGCACGAGCCAGCACCCGCAGTACGCAGTGTGTATAACACTGCCCCGTCGGCAATAACATCAAGTCCCAGAAAGCGTCCATGTCCCCCCAGCATACAGCACACAACAGTTTGTTCAATTTCTCACTGCGCGACCCAGCGCGCAGTACGTGTAACATTGCCCCATCAGCATCGGCGCGGCACAGTAGCTTGCGCAGTCTTGCCCGGGTGCGTCGTGTTCCGTAAGAGAGAAGTCCCACCGTGGTAGCTTAGTGCTGTCCGCGCTGGCGGCTTCTCTCTTTTTTCATTAAATCGCTTTGCGCCTGGTAATATGCAATCGTGCGTGTGTGTGAAATCATTGCATGTCCTGGAATAACAAGTGTCATGTGTTGGAAAAGTTCCCCCAGCACAACACAGCACACAACAGCTCTGCACGAGCCAGCACCCGCACTACGCAGTGTGTGCCCCGTCGGCAATAACACCAAGTCCCAGAAAGCGTCCAAGTCCCCCCAGCATACAGCACACAACAGCGCTGCGCGAGCCAACCCCCGCAGTACGCAATGTGTAAAACACTGCCCCGCCGACAATAACACTAAGTCCCAGAAAGCGTCCAAGTCCCCCCAGCATACAGCACACAACAGCGCTGCGCGAGCCAACCCCCGCAGTACGCAATGTGTAAAACACTGCCCCGCCGACAATAACACTAAGTCCCAGAAAGCGTCCAAGTCCCCCCAGCATACAGCACACAACAGCGCTGCGCGAGCCAACCCCCGCAGTACGCAATGTGTAAAACACTGCCCCGTCGACCATAACACTAAGACCCAGAACGCGTCCACGTCCAGGAATGCAAAGTGTCAAGTGTTGGAAAAGTCCCCCACACAGCGCACACAACACAACAGCGCAACGGTTTGTTGAATTTCTCACTGCGCGAGCCAGCACTCGCAGTACGCAGTGTGTGCATCGGCCCGGCACTGGTATTAAGTCCAATTCGATAATACAATAACACCAAGCCAACATCAAGCACAGCACAGCACAACAGTTTGTTTTATTTCTCACCCGCAGTATTACATCGACAACGGCGCGTACATGACTATTGAAAAAAAAAAAAACAACACATTCACACATTGGTCACACATCATCATCTTTACCTACGGGAAAACTGAAACTGTTGGAAAAAAGTTCAACTATTGAAAAAATGTCAACTATTGAAACAAGTAACCAACTATTGAAACAACCAACACCTTAGGCACGGCCCAAGTACAAGTACGAGTTCAATAGTAGGGTTACCCCCCATCGGAATATGACCGACACCCGGCACTGGTACCGATTGCGGTGCGTGAACATTTCCCGACCCAGCATGGTGTCTCGGCTAGTGGTACAAGTCTATCCAAGGCACCCCTATAACGATGCCCCCAGTGCGGTATATACCCATGCCGAGGCAACGTTGGTATGACCATGTTTTACACTATTGTGGGGAAAGTTGGTGAGTGAAAAGTTTGAGGCATAACTTGCGAAGCTTGTATGGATGTTCGGTAGTACGATGCCGTACGGGTGGGGTCAAGTTACTGTCGGTAGGGTCGAACGTCTATCGAATCCAGTGAGTCGGATGGCCATCCATCGGAAGGGGGTAACCCCGACGGGTGAGCGTCATACGATTCCCGGTGAGCTTCGCATGTCGAACCACCCCCCTGGTGGTGGTAAGATGTGCGTACTCCAGTGTGTGGTGTCGGGTCGTGCGTTGTGAGCGTCGAAGGGGCATAAGGCGATTGTCGCTCTCTCGTGTGCCATGCGAACCCTGTGCAGTACGGTGTGTCGAACATTGAAATACCTCCCATGTAAGACGCATCGCACCAGTGCAGGTAGTAGCACCACACGGGTAGTGACCGCTCTCTTGCTCCGAGTTTTTTTTCTCCCTGTTAT
>NW_026599828.1:0-112567 GCF_029784135.1 Toxorhynchites rutilus septentrionalis
TGTACTTCTTATTGTGGGCTGGTTCGACTGGAAAGCGATCTTTTTTTGGTCCACCTCCATCTCCTCCTGCTTCCTGGTAGGCCCGAGAACTTTTGGGGCCTCCTAATCCTGTGGGAATCCTTGGCTTGAAGGTCATTTGCTTCATTTTCCTGGCTGAAGGTTATATTACTTGCTCTTTTCTTGTTGTTATAACCTTCAGTGAGCATTGTTATTCCATACACACAATGCTTGCTTTGATCGAATCAAAATGCAAGGAAAAAGCTTTCGGCCTACTTTTGCATTATTTTTCTTTCTGACATTATTATGTGTATGATTTTATATGGTGTAAAATGAAAAAATACTATTGACGAAAAATGTAACGAAAACGTTTTTGGTTTTGTTCGGTATTTTTCAATGGTTTGAAAAGTGTTCTAAAGGAAGGATATGTGTATTGTCAAATCAGAAAATTCGGCCGAAACCATTTGTGCCTCAGTAATTTATCTGCCAATGCTAAGGAAATATCCGGAATCGATGAACTTTTTGTGGCAAAACTCGCACTCGATTTTTTCCTCATCGGGGAGCACAAGCAAATGACGATCACTGTTGGAACAATGCTTATAATGTGGAATGTGCGTAACATCATTGAATGAAAAAGAAGAACATTAATTTCAACATTTACATATCTTTATTGAAATACCAACTATGTCGAGTTTTAATTGTCATAATTCAACCGAAATGATCGCTCGTTATCCTTCCTCAGTGTATCATGCATTTTACCAATTTCCTCCAAACGGGTGGTTATGCTGGAGGTGGATGATTCAATCCATTGTAGAGAATTCATGTGAGCATTTAGTATCTTTCCAATCGGCACCAAAGGATCGCTCGGATCGGAGTATTTGTTCGACTCGATATCAGTTTCGTAAGTTTCGATATCAACCTGAACGATTTTGGAAAGTTCCTCCTCGAGCGGTATAATACACTCCTCCAAATCGCTGTGTACCGGATACCGAAGATGACTGAGTTGTTTGCGTGGTCGTTGTCAAATTTGCCGCCGGCTGAGCTGCTGGATTTGAAACGGTGAAACTTCCCAACGTTAATTGACCGGCTGCTGTAGATGCTGCTGTGACCGAAGTTGTAGCTGTAAAACCTGCACCGAAACTAAGTGTCGGAGCACTAGATGAGGTAGCAGCTGCAGCAGACGTGGTAGAGCCGGAACTCCGAATGTAGACGCGCCAAATCCGAAACCAGTACTGGCGGTCGTCACTGGATTGGTGGTGCCCATCGTTGGCGCAACGCTCGCAACCGGGTTACCGAAAGTAAAACTCATTTTGCTGCTAACAACAATTTTACGTGAGAAAACTGAACAGGACGAGACGCGAAACACGATGGAAGCAAAGGTAAACATATATTCTGACGTGACAGTTCTATAAACAATAATTTCCAATGTCGTTCTTTCATATCGTTTCCAGATAATGCAAGCTTTTTAAATTTAGGGTTCCCAGAAAGAATCAAATCACAGACTTTATGAATGGCATTTGATTTATAACCAGATGGTGCAACGACTAAAATAATTATTCGAAATTCGTCTGAATTTTTCTCCAAATTTCACGGTTCAAGCTGGATGATTCGGATCAGGGCTAGTTATTTTCGAAGATAATAAATGTGATTGAATTTCATACATACACCTCCCACTTTCACTACAGTCATTTTCGGTGGATTAATTTCAACCTATCGGGGGTGAAAAATTTCTCTATTGAAAGAAAAATTTTAACGCTTTCGCGTGAGTTCTGTTACAATACTAAAAAATTTATTCAAAAGTTTCACAATATATACATGGTTCCTTAAACTAAGATTGACGAGGAACATCTCCTCTCTCTCTCTTGAAAACCGATAACATATCGGTTTCGTTTAGATCATCTACCTTCCTTGTCCCTTCTTCTAGCGTATGGTAACGTGCAGTCTGAGACGGCTGCACTACCCTAAGAAAATACCTTAAGTTTATAGCACCTCGTCGGTGCGCCTATCTTATTCTTGGATTTCCCCTTTCCATCCTTCGCTCTAAATAACATCCTTTTATTTTATTACACCCTGCTGGTGTATCTGGCTGAGCGCAGCTAGGGATGGAAAAGGGTAATAAAAATGCATCCTAAATGATGCATGCATTAAATTGTTTACCGGACGCTATTTAAATATTCGTCCATTCTGAATTTATGACCGGCAATAATTTCGAACTACAAGCGTTTTCTAGCCTAACAAAACACTTGAGCTCTTACATCTTTTAATTGCCTTACATTGGTCCTTTCTAAACGTTTCTATACCTCGCTTGGAGGTCTTTTCTAAATATAATCTCAAATATTGCTTATCTTATGGATCTGTAACTCGATCCGCGATAAGCCTCAGCTGTCCGTAACATTCCGGACTCCGTAAATCTACTACATAGATTTACTCAATTATAGACAACTATCACGGTTTAAAATAATAGGAATATTTCTTGATTCTTCCTGAACTCTATTTAGCCGTATCATGTCTAATAACGAAGGCGGATCATCATTTCTTCTATTATTTTGTCTATTACTTCTTCTCTTTAATTTTATGTATACGTAAATTCCTACTATTATAATCATTGAAATAACAGTTATGGTACCTCCAAATGTATATACGTGTTTCTTTTTTATAAAATCGTCTTCAGGTATTACTGTATCCTTTATATCTACCTTTTCATATGGATTTCTACTCGAGATAGTTGTATTCAAATTTTCATTTATGTTTGGTTTTTCTAGTACATATGGTAGTTTCTGAATAGGTTTAAAAAATATTCTAGCTTCCCCGTTATGTCCAGATATTTGGGCATAACGAATAGTTTTTTCTGTTAGGATCTTACAATCTGGGAACAGTTCTATGATCGCGTTCTTATAAGGCGGTGACATGGCTACATTATTACAATGGATTATTATCTTGCTAGGGTCGCTCGTTGTGTACAATATAGAGTTGATCTTATTCAATTTTGTTAACATGGTGTATGGTTCTTCCATCATCTTTGTTGAGCATTTTTGTTTTATCGTTTCATGAAGTAATGCTCCAGCTATGCAATCTGGAACTCTGGTTAATTCTGGCTGATTTACCACATAATGACTTTCATTAAGCTTTATTAAATTTCCATCTGGGTAAAAAATTCATGTTTATTATTAATTGCTATTACATGGTGATCTATTTTTATAACACTTCCATTTTCAGGAATAGGGATTACATTGAATACTTCGAAGTTTTCCTTATTAATAATTACATTTTCCATTATTATATTTACTGTTCCATTTTCAATTTTAATGTTGTATTTAACTGCAAGTGGGTCTCTAAGGATTGAGTATCCTTCTGGTAATTGCTTCTTTATATTTTGAATTGCCTTTTGCATTTCATTTTCGGCTAAAGGGTGAGTCTTAATTATCCTGTATTTTCGAGTTATGCCATCAATCAATTGCAAAGCTAACGTTGTGGTCTCAAAACATTTTCTTGCGAATATATTAGTTCTTTCTTCGGAATACTTTCCCTTCAAAGATAACATTCCTTCATTTAGTCTACGAATTCTTACGCTTAATTCATCTCCCATATTTTTGCTTCTTTGATTCAATAGTCTCATGGTTTGTGAGATATCATGAAGTTTTTGCTCTTCGTGAATACGCAAAGACTGTACTTCGTCTTCCACATCATTACTCCCAAATAACAGATCTTTCAAAAACCCAAGTATTCCACGACTCCTTTTTGATCGTGATAAAAAATTTATTTCTTGTTTTGCATTGTTACATTGTCGTTCTATCGACATTACAAGTTCTGTCAAAGCGCTGTCTTGAGTTACATTCCCCATGAACTTCAAGGTTCTTTCTAAGTTCGAATGAATAGAGTCTAGCATAGAAATATCGTCGTTAGGAATTAAGTTGGATACAATATTTGTCCTCCAAATTCCTCGCTTTACTATACATGACCCAACATGATCAAACATTAAACCCCCTTCCTCAATAGGCTGGATGTTGACGGCATTTGTCAAATTTACCAGTACTAGAATTGCCATTGCGGTTACGATAGCCTTTTGTATCGTGCCGGTATATGGTCTTATTTTACCTATGACTTTCTTTTTTGTTTGTGGCTTCGGTTTCAATTTTGACGCCAGCTCTTTTACATGCTCGATGTTAACCGTTTTTCTTACTCCCCATTCTTGAGGATTTCGCGGTCCCTTAATTTCCTCTTTACTCCCTGGGGCACTTTTAATTACTCCAACAAAGTTAAGAGGTGGTGAGGAAATAGTGGTATCTTTTGAGCTCTCGATTTCATTGTTCTTACTTACATCTAATACTGCTAATTTTACAGCTGGTCTAGTAATTTCACCTTTAATTGTTTCCACGGTAGCGGATCTAACTTGCCCATCCATATTAGTTGTTGTTCTTATCACCTTGCCCTTATGCCATTTACCTTTCTTTTCTTCATCGGCAAAAACCACGATATCCCCTACCTTTATAGGTTTAGTCTTCTCCAACCATTTATTTCTTTTAGTTAGGGTTGGGAGGTATTCTTTTATCCACCGATTCCAATATCCCTTAACAATTGATTGCGCTCTTTTCCAGTGTTGACGAGTTGCTTCTGCTTTGGAAACGTCGTCGATCGTAATGACAGCTTCACCAGCGCAACCTAACAGAAAGTGATTAGGAGTTAAAACCTCATCGTCTTCTGTATCTAAAGGAATATGCGTTAACGGGCGATTGTTAATGAGGAATTCAACTTCGGTTAGTATGGTTCTAAGTTCATACTCTGGTATGGTTTCTTGTTTTTGAGGTAAAAGGCTTTTAACTTCTCTCACCATTCTTTCCCATACTCCACCGAAATGCGGTGAAGCGGGAGGATTAAAATGCCATTTGACTCCGTCGTCTGATAGCCTTCTAAGAATTTTCTCAAATTCGTTTCTTGCTCCAATGAAATTAGTTCCATTGTCGCTGAACAACTCTTGCACTTTACCTCTACGATATTGTAAATTTCGGAAACATATAATAAAAGAGTCTGAGCTCATATCTTGTGCTAATTCGAGATGTACTGCTCTTGTTGTCATACAAGTAAACAAACATCCCCAACGTTTTTCAGTGCGTCTTCCAATAGACACGCCATAAGGGCCGAAATAATCTGTGCCTGTATACGTGAATGGCTTACAATATGGTGTAGTTCTAGAACGTGGTAGGGCTGCCATCATTGGAGGAATTGGCTCCGCAGACATATTTTTACAAAATTGGCACTTCCTTCTAACTGTCTTAATAGCAACTCTGATGTTTGTTATCCAGAATTTTTGTCGCACTGCCGCTATGGCAGTCTCCAGGTTTTTATGTCGATATTTTTCGTGATAATGACGTAATATCAAAGTGCTCACATAATGCTTGTAGGACAGAATGATAGGTGTTCTGGCTGAAGTTGGTAAACAGTTAGCGTTCTCAATACGTCCCTTTGATCTCATTATTCCATCCGTGCAAATTTCCGGGCTAAGTGCTCGAATTTCACTTCCCTTATGAATTTTCATTTTATTTTGTAAGAGTTCCATTTCTTTGGGATATGACTCCCATTGAGCCTTATATATTAAAACGAGCTCAGCATAATCCAGGTCCTCCTTGTCAATATTTTTATTGAAGCTTTGGTTCCTGCATTTTGATTTCAGCCAATCGATATATTTGAATGCAATTGCAACAGAACGCTTCAATCTCACAAAATCCGAACACCAATTTATGTGAATGCTTTTCAGACCACTAAACTCTTTCGATTGAATAGTGTGCAGTGGTCTTAATTCTTCGTCAGTGTCGCTTCTCTGAACTTCATTTGGCCAGTTTTCTTCATTATCATATAAGAACTGTGGGCCTGTAAACCAGATTGAATTACTATTTGATAATTTCGTAGCTTCATCCGCTGGATTATTCCTACTATTCACCCATTTCCACTGGTTTACGTATGTGGTTTCTAATATTTCTCCTATCCGTAAGGCAACAAACTGTTTGTACTTGCGTGGTTCTGAACGAATCCATGCTAATACAGTTTTGGAATCTGACCAAAATACTACTCTATCTATTGATAGACGTAGCTCGTTTTTTACTGTCTTAGCCAATCTGCTTCCTAATACAGCGGCTTGTAATTCGAGTCGTGGTATGGAAAGCATTTTAGTTGGTGCGACTCTTGCCTTGGCAGCCACGATATTGACATCAATGTGTGACTCATATACACTCCTTAAGTATACCGCTGCTGCATAAGCATTCTCAGATGCATCAACGAAGACATGTAGTTCTCGTTCTTTTGGGTGAGAAGAATTGGCATATGAACGTGGTATTCTTATTGCTCTTGCTTCTTCCAGTTTTGTGTGCCAGTTCTCCCATTTTTTCTTTAGTGCTGGGTTTAATTGTTCATCCCATGTTATTCCACTTTTCCAGAGCTCCTGCATTAGAATTCGAGATTGAATTGTTATATGTGATAATAAACCAAGTGGATCGTAAACACTCATGCTTTGTGAAAGCAGTTTTCGTTTCGTAAACTCCTGTGTAACAGGAATATCCACCTTGTAGCGAATAAAATCCTTTTTTGTATCCCAATACACTCCGAGTACTTTTTCATATGATTCCTCAAATTTTCCTAATAAGTCTTCTTTAACTTCCGTTCTATTTTCTTCCGGGATTTGTCCCAATAGCTCATTACTGTTGGATATAAAATTTCTGATATTGAAGTGCCCATATTTGTGAATGGTAATAACTTCGTTCACAATTTTTGAGGCATTTTCTAAATCGTCGAAACTATCTAGGTAGTCATCCACGTAATGGTTGTTTTGAATGGCCTCTACTGCCTGAAGATGACTTTCTCTGAATTTCTCAGCATTTGTGTTTTTAACAAACTGTGCGCATGCGGGCGAGCAGGTAGCTCCAAAGGTCATCACTTGCATCACATACACGTCGGGATCTTCGTCAAAGTTTTCCCTAAATAAAAACCTTTGGGCATTTTGATCTTCCTTTCTTATTTTAACTTGATGAAACATTTCTTTGATGTCTCCAGTTATCGCAAATTTTCCTTCTCTAAATCGTATTAACACTCCAAATAGCGACGTCGTTGCATCCGGGCCTTGTAATAAATTCGTGTTTAGGGACTCTCCCTTAACCTTAGCAGCGGCATCAAAAACAAGCCGTGGCTTTATGGGCTGTTTATTTAGGTTCACAACTGTAAAGTGCGGTAAGTAAAATATTTTTGGATCACGTTGCTGCTGTTCTGTGGGAGTGAGTTTTCTAGCGTATCCCTTGGTTTCATATTCCTTTATTTTCTCAACATACCATTTACGTAGACATTGATTTTTACGCATTTTTGATTCTTGACCACGTAGTCTGTTCATGGCTGATTGATAGCTATGCGGAAATTGTACATCCTCCTGTTTCCAAAGCAGCCCAATTTCATAACTTCCTTCTTCGTATTTCAAAGTGGAATTCATGATATCAATCGATCTTTTTTCATCGTTAGACATCAAGGTTTTTACAGGTACTTTTATCCCGAAATCTTCTAGGCTAAAATAATTTTCCATTATTTTATTGAAATAATCTGATGAATCAATTTCGTCGTTCATCAGCACGTGTCCTTTCAATTTTTTATGTTCGTTAGTTTGCCCGAACAAAACCCATCCGAGTTTAGTGTTCTGTGCGACTGGTTCATTAAATTTACCTGATCGCGTCTCCCTACCGCTTATCAAAAACGAATGCGGTAAACCTAACAGTATTTTTGGCATAGCATTTTCATATCCTTCGAGAGTTATATCTTCTAAGTGATTGTATTCTCGTCGTAATTCATGAATATTCATTGACTGTGAGGGAAGAGATAATTCCGACACAGTCCTCAAATTATGTATGTTATAACGTTGATTATTGCATCCTTGTATACTTAGGGAAATTTCTTCACTATCTAGTTCTTGCTGAGTTTCGCCATTAGTCCAAACCAGCGTTAAGGGGTTGTTACGCCCTTGTGTTCCAAGTTTATTTTTAATATCAGCGTGAATCAAACTTACTGATGACCCAGGGTCTAAAAATGCGAAAGTTTTAATTTCCTTTTTTCCGCAGCCCAATGTAACTGGAAGGATTTGATACAGTATTTTGTTCTCTTTATTTACATGACAATTAACGCTTTCTGTATTATTAAGGTTAGCATCTCTCTGAGTTGCTCTATGCAGTAATGCGTGGTGTCTAAGTTTGCATCCATCGATTCCACAAGGCTTTGCGATCCTGCAATCTTTTGCCATGTGGTTTGTATAATTACAACATGCTAAACATAGCCTGTGTTTAAAAATAAAATCACTCCTTTGTTGAACGTTCATATTTTTAAAAATTGAACATTCTGATGTCTTATGCTCGTTTCGGCATGCGAAACACTTTGGTAGGCGCTTCGGCCTATATTTTTGTTCCTTTACAGCATGTGTATTCAAATATCCGCTCTTATGAGGTTTTTCTTTCCTCTCCGACTGTAGCATCGTGGCCAACTCTTCTTGAGGTTTTAACCAATTATAAAGGTCCTCTAGCGTCGGTATAAATGGATCAATTATATCTCTTGTTTTCTTTGTATCAGCTACAAACTTGATCCATTGATGATGCAAGTCGTTTGGAAGTTTTAAAACTAAATCACGAATCAATCTAGGATCATTGAGATATTCATCGTGTTTTAGTATTTTTATATTTGTCACGAAACAATCAAGCGATGTTACAAAATCAATCATTGTTTGGGGTGATCCAAAATGTGGATTCCTCGCATTTAGCATTTCCTTCAATAAATTCGAATAAATGGTTTCGGGATTTCCGAACCGTAGATTTAGTTTTTCCATTATTTTTGGAACATTAGCTTTATCGATTAAAAGAGCGCTCACTAATTTCAGCGCGTCTCCTTTGAGATATTTCTGTAAACGATTTATATTTTCTAAATCGGAAAAGTTTCCTTGAAGGGTAGTTTCTTCGAACGTTATTTTAAATCTAGGCCATATCTTATATGACCCATCAAAATAGGGGAGGTCTAAGAGAGATTGCCGGTGTAACAGTCTATTTGAATCAGGGGTTTCTTCTCTACCCTCGTTCTTAATTTTAAGAGTTTCTACTAGAGCCCGCATAGATTCTCTATGGATATTCATCATCTCTTCTATTGGTGTTGGTTGTGTTTTTTGAAGTCTTAACAATTCGTTCTCTATGGTCTTGCATTTGGGGCATATCCATCTTTCTGTTTGTTTAGGTTTTTTATTTAGGCCTGCGCATGTCAAATGGAACCATCGGTCACATTCATCGCACGCGACTAAATCGTCCCTAGAATCAGGCTCATTGCACAAGCGGCAATTGCCATTCTTATTCCTAATGAATTGATAAGACATGACTAAACTAAAATGGAAAAATCACACCTTTTTTGTTGATCCGGTCCTATCTCCGTCTTTCCGTGTTGGTGCTTGGGCGATTCTCTCCTTGTCCTGGGAGGCCTTCTGGCTCGGATGTTGTTGTCACCTCTGGTGGTGCTACTGCTGGTGCTGCTGCGTCTACTGCTGCTTAAGGTTTTTGCTGGTTAATTCACTTATATTTGTCTCCGTTTGAAAGGAACACTTTTGGCATCCACTGCCGGTTTCTTAATCAATTCACAATGTTTATTTCGGTTGAAAGAAACACTTTTGGCATCCACTGCCGATTGAAGAGTTCGCAAATTATCTTTGAAAAAGACTTTTTATTCGCGATTAACACTGTTGGCATCCACTGCCGATAAATTTTCGCGAATTATCACTTCTCGCATCCACTGCTGAGAAGAGTTCGCGAGTTAACTTTGAAAAAGACTTTTTATTCGCGATTAACACTGTTGGCATCCACTGCCGATAAATTTTCGCGAATTATCACTTCTCGCATCCACTGCCGAGAAGAGTTTCACTTTTGGCATCCACTGCTATTTGAAGAGTTCGCGAATTAACTTTGAAAAAGACTTTTTATTCGCGATTAACACTGTTGGCATCCACTGCCGATAAATTTTCGCGAATTATCACTTCTCGCATCCACTGTCGAGAAGAGTTCGCGAGTTTCACTTTTTTCCACTTTGGAAATCTTCACTGCTCCTCTCTGGAGCCACCATGAAAAATTTCTCTATTGAAAGAAAAATTTTAACGCTTTCGCGTGAGTTCTGTTACAATACTAAAAAATTTATTCAAAAGTTTCACAATATATACATGGTTCCTTAAACTAAGATTGACGAGGAACATCTCCTCTCTCTCTCTTGAAAACCGATAACATATCGGTTTCGTTTAGATCATCTACCTTCCTTGTCCCTTCTTCTAGCGTATGGTAACGTGCAGTCTGAGACGGCTGCACTACCCTAAGAAAATACCTTAAGTTTATAGCACCTCGTCGGTGCGCCTATCTTATTCTTGGATTTCCCCTTTCCATCCTTCGCTCTAAATAACATCCTTTTATTTTATTACACCCTGCTGGTGTATCTGGCTGAGCGCAGCTAGGGATGGAAAAGGGTAATAAAAATGCATCCTAAATGATGCATGCATTAAATTGTTTACCGGACGCTATTTAAATATTCGTCCATTCTGAATTTATGACCGGCAATAATTTCGAACTACAAGCGTTTTCTAGCCTAACAAAACACTTGAGCTCTTACATCTTTTAATTGCCTTACATTGGTCCTTTCTAAACGTTTCTATACCTCGCTTGGAGGTCTTTTCTAAATATAATCTCAAATATTGCTTATCTTATGGATCTGTAACTCGATCCGCGATAAGCCTCAGCTGTCCGTAACAGGGGGGTGAAGTGGAAACTAAATGCAAGTGATTGAAGAATCTTGAACGAGAATGAATGAATATTATACGAGAATATTATAATGTCGAGATGTGGTAGAAGTTCTATTAAGTTTATAGTAAAAAGAAATTGTGAAGGATTCTAATTGAGCTTTTACAATTTCCTTTTACTATGAGCGTTCACTTATTAAGAAAACGTGAATGATTGAAAGTATTCATAACAATAAAAATCCATTCTGGGCGGGACGAAGTTAGGCGGGTCAGCTAGTGAACAATAAAATCCTGATGAAACGGTGAGTACAGATCGTTACCGACAACAAATGTAAAAAAGAGCGAATGTTGGAAAGTGTGAAAGTGGATGTGAGAAAGTGAGTAAAATGATGAAAATAATAAACTGAGAATGTGAAAAAGTGGCAAAGTGCGAAAGTGAGAAAATAAGAATGAGATGAAGAGATGGGAATAAATTGAGAAAAAGAGAAAAAGATAAAAAGAGAAATAGATAAAGAGAGAAAGATAAAGAGATAAAAAGATGCAGAGATACAGAGATAAAGAGAGAAAGAGATAAATAGATAAAGAGATAAATGAGGTGAAGAGATAAGGCGAAAAGAGATAAAGAGATGAAGAGATGAATAGATGAAGAGATAAAGAGATATAGAGATAAAGAAATAAAGAGATAAAGTGATAAAGAGATAAAGAGATAAAGAAATAAAAAGATAAAAGGATAAAGAGATCAAAAGACCAAGAGATGAACAGATAAAGTGATTAAGAGATAGAGAGATGAAGAGACCGGAAAAGTTGAAGAGAAAGAGAAAAAGAGAGATTTGATTGTTTTGAAAACAAAAAAAGCCGAATACAGCAGACAAAAAACCCTTCAAATGATATTTGCGCTTGGAGGGACTAGTGCAAATTATTATAATAAAACAAAATGGAATACATTTTTAAAGGTTTTATTTGAAATCAATCATATTTTTTCGACAATCAAGAATTGTTCTTGTTTAAGAACAGGGAAAAGCCTCTGTGAGTAGAACAATACAATATTCTTTCTCAGAAAGGCATAAAAACCCTATCATTTTTCGTTAAATGTTATTAAATTCAATTAAAAATTTAAATAGCAATGAATAAAAAATAAATTACTAAACCTAAAAACCTCAACGAGACTAAAAACTAAAAAACCTCAAAAATTCATCTAAAATCTTTATCTTTTTGAATAGGGAAAAGCCTCTGTGAGTAGAACAACGCAAATGTTCTCTCTCAAAAAGGCATAAAAACCCTATCATTTTTCGTAAAATGTTATATTTAATACAATTCCACTAAAACTACAATGCATTATAAAACATGATTTGATTTTTCATTTTGAAAAATTCAATTAAAAAATTGAATAATAATAAATAAGTAATTAGTTAATAAACCAAAAAAACCCAAAAAAAAACATCTAAAAATATAACAGGATCTAAAATAAACTCTACAACACGTAACAAAAACAAAACATCCTTAATTATTAATTCTAAAAATAATTAAAAACCGCCCTCGCCACCACGCCTATCATGCACAACAATAAGCTAGAACAGCAACAATTTAGGAGACTCACTCCTTTCGTTGCCTTCAGCTTTTCATTCTCCTGTTTCAATTTTTCATTTTCGGCCCTAATATTCCAAAGACTTCTTTCAGCTTTCATCTTCCTGAATATGGCATCTTCGATTTCTGAAAAATTAGTTGGTTCCCAATCGAACACATCCTCGTCGTCAGCCCGAAGATATGTGTCATTGGGAACCAACGGCGGCGGCCTTTCATTCTCGATAAAATCCATGTTCGAATGAGCAATGCTCCAAAACCATACCTGGGGTCTATCGCTCGGCACAAGTGGTGGCGGAATTTCATCTTCGATCCAATCCACATCTGGATAGATGTACTTCTTATTGTGGGCTGGTTCGACTGGAAAGCGATCTTTTTTTGGTCCACCTCCATCTCCTCCTGCTTCCTGGTAGGCCCGAGAACTTTTGGGGCCTCCTAATCCTGTGGGAATCCTTGGCTTGAAGGTCATTTGCTTCATTTTCCTGGCTGAAGGTTATATTACTTGCTCTTTTCTTGTTGTTATAACCTTCAGTGAGCATTGTTATTCCATACACACAATGCTTGCTTTGATCGAATCAAAATGCAAGGAAAAAGCTTTCGGCCTACTTTTGCATTATTTTTCTTTCTGACATTATGTGTATGATTTTATATGGTGTAAAATAAAAAAATACTATTGACGAAAAATGTAACGAAAACGTTTTTGGTTTTGTTCGGTATTTTTCAATTGTTCAATGGTTTGAAAAGTGTTCTAAAGGAAGGATATGTGTATTGTCAAATCAGAAAATTCGGCCGAAACCATTTGTGCCTCAGTAATTTATCTGCCAATGCTAAGGAAATATCCGGAATCGATGAACTTTTTGTGGCAAAACTCGCACTCGATTTTTTCCTCATCGGGGAGCACAAGCAAATGACGATCACTGTTGGAACAATGCTTATAATGTGGAATGTGCGTAACATCATTGAATGAAAAAGAAGAACATTAATTTCAACATTTACATATCTTTATTGAAATACCAACTATGTCGAGTTTTAATTGTCATAATACAACCGAAATGATCGCTCGTTATCCTTCCTCAGTGTATCGTGCATTTTACCAATTTCCTCCAAACGGGTGGTTATGCTGGAGGTGGATGATTCAATCCATTGTAGAGAATTCATGTGAGCATTTAGTATCTTTCCAATCTGCACCAAAGGATCGCTCGGATCGGAGTATTTGTTCGACTTGTTTAAATGTTCACTTCCTTGAGATCCTCGGACATTTGTTTGAGCTGCGAGTCTAATGTTTCCGCCATTGAATAAGTTTGGCCTCGTTCGATATCAACCTGAACGATTTTGGAAAGTTCCTCCTCGAGCGGTATATACACTCCTCCAAATCGGTATGCTGAGCAGTGACGAATTCTAGCTCCTGCTCCATTGCATCTTACTCGGCCTTCACCTTCTCGACAGCCTCATTGAGGGCAACTATTTTTTCGCCATTGCCCAACAAAAGTTTATCCCAAGCGTTCACCTGGGTTAGTAAAAAGCTTCTCCTGTTCCTCCAACTCGAGCGTCCATTTGTTTATGAATTCTTCCAACTGACAGAAGTTCAGCTGTGTACCGGATACCGAAGATGACTGAATTGTTTGCGTGGTCGTTGTCAAATTTGCCGCCGACTGAGCTGCTGGATTTGAAGCGGTGAAACTTCCGAACGTTAATTGACCGGCTGCTGTAGATGCTGCTGTGACCGAAGTTGTAGCTGTAAGACCTGCACCGAAACTAAGTGTCGGAGCACTAGATGAGGTAGCAGCTGCAGCAGACGTGGTAGAGCCGGAACTCCGAATGTAGACGCGCCAAATCCGAAACCAGTACTGGCGGTCGTCACTGGATTGGTGGTGCCCATCGTTGGCGCAACGCTCGCAACCGGGTTACCGAAAGTAAAACTCATTTTGCTGCTAACAACAATTTTACGTGCGAAAACTGAACAGGACGAGACGCGAAACACGATGGAAGCAAAGGTAAACATATATTCTGACGTGACAGTTCTATAAACAATATATTGAGAATGTTCTGGAACACGAAAGAAAGACCGAATAAACTTCTATTAACGCTTTATTAGAACGAAGGTGTTAACTGCACGAAGTGCTTACATGGAGTGAATAAAAAGTAAACGTGTCTCTTCCGTTACACTGTTTGTTTGTTTGCTTGACAACCTGCGTTGCTATCCAGTGTAACCAGAATAGCCGATTGCTACTTCGATGACACCCCCTCTCAATCCGCTATTCCGAGACGGCGTCCAAGTTGTTCTAGACGATAGTGTTCCATCGGCTTGGTGAAGAAATCAGCCAGTTGATTTTCGGTTCGCACATGTTCAATCTTCACGCTGCCATTGGAAATGTGATCCCGTATGAAATGATGCTTCACATCAATATGCTTAGAGCGTTTCGATTCACAGTTCTTGGCCATCCCGATACAACCTTGGTTGTCCTCGTAGATTGTGACTGGAACACTGGAGCTCTTCAATTTCAGATCGTCGAGAATCCCAGAGAGCCAAACTGCTTCCGATACTGACGAGCTGAGTGCGATGTATTCAGCCTCGCTTGACGACGTTGCCACCGTTGCTTGCTTTTTGCTTGACCAGCTTACGAGATTGCCAAACACGAAAAAGGCAAAGCCACTTACTGATTTACGATCATCGGCGTCTGAGGCCCAATCCGCATCGACGTAGCCTACCAACGGTTCAGCAGAGCTCTGTCGATTGAATAATAAACCTTTGGCTTTCGTCCCTTTGATGTAGCGAACTACTCTCTTCAAGCTTTGCCAATGCTGTGCGGTTGCCTTCTGCTGGAACCGTCCTAAGAAACCCACGGAATAACATATGTCCGGCCTAGTACACAGCATCACGTACATCAACGACCCGAGCTTCCTCACTAGTCCATCGAATTCAACCAAATGACTTCGCATGTCACTTCCTTCTTTCATCCGGAGCCTTGCCAGTTGCTTTATCATCAGCTACTTCCCCCTCTTGGTCGTACGGGAAATTCATCACCAATGAGTCATCATCAACAGGCTTTACCTGGGCATACGGAAACGTTCCTTCGTCGAATTTCACGTCACGAGCAATGCTTATTTTACGCGCTTGCATGTTCCAGAGCCTATATCCATTCGGTGCATATCCGATCATGATCATCTCACGGCTCTTCGGATCCAACTTCTTCCTTTGTTGATTTGGAATCCATGCGAAACATCGACACCCGAACACTCGTAACTTCTCCAAACTTGGCTTGGAACCGAACCATCTCTCAGCCGGAGAAATTCCAACAGGCAGAGCAGCCGTGGGACTTCGGTTCAATAAATACACACACGCTAACGCTGCCTCGGACCATAGATCTTTCGGTGCACTTGAGTCGATTAGCACAGTCCGAATTCTTTCAACCAATGTCCTATTGAATCTCTCAGCGACTCCGTTCTGCTGTGGCGTGTAAGCAACAGTAACGTCAAGCTGTATTCCTTTTTTCTTGTAAAATTCCATTTGAGCATTAGAGCAGTATTCACGTCCCTGATCAACAGTCATTCTCGAAATCGACAGACCGA
Source organism: Toxorhynchites rutilus septentrionalis (assembly GCF_029784135.1). Lineage (NCBI taxonomy): Eukaryota > Metazoa > Arthropoda > Insecta > Diptera > Culicidae > Toxorhynchites > Toxorhynchites rutilus. Next base: position 15,923 of record NW_026599828.1, read on the forward strand.
ATGCTGCCGACACACTGGCTTCATATTCACGGAATTTTTCGAATACGTCGGATTTCTTCCTCAGAAGGTAGATCATCGCAAAATGGCTGTAGTCGTCGATGAATGAAACGATGTACCTAGACCCGTCCCAAGCTGGAGGGTCTATGGGACCACACACATCGGAATGAATACGTTCCAGGGGCCGACTCGCACGGCTACGATATCCACTAAACGGCTCACGACATTGCTTGCCTTTTACACAAGCTTCACAGAAACCAACCGATTCATCTTTCTTGACGTCACCCAGCATCCCTTCTTTTATCATTGTGTCCATTCCGTGCTGGCTAATATGACCGAGTCGACGGTGCCATAATTTGCTCGGCTTCGTATCACAAACTTTTGCGCACTTGGTTTCAAGCATCAGCACTATTTCATACAAACTGCCGACTAACTTACCAGTCGCCAAAAGTTCATCACCTTTCTTCAAGAGGGCCTTGTTTCCGGAAAATGCTACATCAATGCCAGCTCCTGCCAGTTTCTTCACCGACATTAAATTTTCCCTCAGATCCGGCACGAACAGGACATCCTTCATGTTAAACAGGACTCCTTTGTTACTCGTCGCGTCGATTTTTCCAATTGTCTTAGCAATCATTGCTTGACCTTCTTTCGCCACTCTAATTTCGATGGGACACACCAGCGTTTGGAAAGATGAAAATAACCATTTGTCACTCACCAAGTGATCGCTGCAGCCGGAATCCAACTTGAATGCCACTTTGTTGGTTCTACCATGAGTCGAATTTGCCGCATCTGCCATGAAGCTTACTGCGCTCTTCTTAACACAGTTTGCCTCGCCTTTGCCATGTCCGTTGCTATGACTGTTGCTACGACCATCGTTTTTGTTACCGTTGCCATGACTACGTTGTTTGCAGTCTTTTTTCATGTGCCCACGCATGCCGCATTTGTGGCACTTTCCGAAAAATTTGCTTCCAGAAAACGCAGCTGAATTAACCTCACTGTGTTCATCTTGACGGTCCGACCGTTTAGATTCCTCTGCCAGTAGCCTTTGCTTCACTAAATCAAGAGTTAAATCCTGCTCACTCACGTTCTCCAACGCTGTCACCAATGGATCAAACGAATCCGGAAGGGTCAAGAAGAGTTGTGAAACCAGATCGCCTTCCGCCAGAGTTGCACCGGCCGTTTTGAGCTTCCTCACTAGTCCATCGAATTCAACCAAATGACTTCGCATGTCACTTCCTTCTTTCATCCGGAGCCTTGCCAGTTGCTTCCTTATCAGCGTTTGACTCGCCACGGACTTTTTCGCGTACGTTGCCTCGAGACTTTCCCACATCTCCTTCGTAGTTTTCTTTTCGCGTACTACTTCCAAGCACTCATCCGAAATACAGCTCACCAGCATCGATTTTCCTTTCCGGTCCAATTCGTCAAATTTCGCACGCTCAGCTGCTACTTCCGGGGCCACCCCGGTGAGCACTTCTGATACGCCAGCGGCTTCAAGAAACAGCTTCACTCGGTAACTCCAATTCTGAAATTCGCTTCCATTTCCACGGAACTGCGGAATTCCATTCGTCAACTCTTTCTGTGATGGGCCCATAACCTATTGAGAATGTTCTGGAACACGAAAGAAAGACCGAATAAACTTCTATTAACGCTTTATTAGAACGAAGGTGTTAACTGCACGAAGTGCTTACATGGAGTGAATAAAAAGTAAACGTGTCTCTTCCGTTACACTGTTTGTTTGTTTGCTTGACAACCTGCGTTGCTATCCAGTGTAACCAGAATAGCCGATTGCTACTTCGATGACACAATAATTTCCAATGTCGTTCTTTCATATCGTTTCCAGATAATGCAAGCTTTTTAAATTTAGGGTTCCCAGAAAGAATCAAATCACAGACTTTATGAATGGCATTTGATTTATAACCAGATGGTGCAACGACTAAAATAATTATTTGAAATTCGTCTGAATTTTTCTCCAAATTTCACGGTTCAAGCTGGATGATTCGGATCAGGGCTAGTTATTTTCGAAGATAATAAATGTGATTGAATTTCATACATACACCTTTCACTTTCACTACAGTCATTTTCGGTGGATTAATTTCAACCTATCGGGGGGTGAAGTGGAAACTAAATGCAAGTGATTGAAGAATCTTGAACGAGAATGAATGAATATTATACGAGAATATTATAATGTCGAGATGTGGTAGAAGTTCTATTAAGTTTATAGTAAAAAGAAATTGTGAAGGATTCTAATTGAGCTTTTACAATTTCCTTTTACTATGAGCGTTCACTTATTAAGAAAACGTGAATGATTGAAAGTATTCATAACAATAAAAATCCATTCTGGGCGGGACGAAGTTAGGCGGGTCAGCTAGTGAACAATAAAATCCTGATGAAACGGTGAGTACAGATCGTTACCGACAACAAATGTAAAAAAGAGCGAATGTTGGAAAGTGTGAAAGTGGATGTGAGAAAGTGAGTAAAATGATGAAAATAATAAACTGAGAATGTGAAAAAGTGGCAAAGTGCGAAAGTGAGAAAATAAGAATGAGATGAAGAGATGGGAATAAATTGAGAAAAAGATAAAAAGAGAAAGAAATAAAGAGAGAAAGATAAAGAGATAAAGAGATAAAAAGATACAGAGATACAGAGATAAAGAGAGAAAGAGATAAATGAGGTGAAGAGATAAGGCGAAAAGAGATAAAGAGATGAAGAGATGAAGAGATGAATAGATGAAGAGATAAAGAGATATAGAGATAAAGAAATAAAGAGATAAAGTGATAAAGAGATAAAGAGATAAAGAAATAAAAAGATAAAAGGATGAAGAGATCAAAAGACCAAGAGATGAACAGATAAAGTGATTAAGAGATAGAGAGATGAAGAGACCGGAAAAGTTGAAGAGAAAGAGAAAAAGAGAGATTTGATTGTTTTGAAAACAAAAAAAGCCGAATACAGCAGACAAAAAACCCTTCAAATGATATTTGCGTTTGGAGGGACTAGTGCAAATTATTATAATAAAACAAAATGGAATACATTTTTAAAGGTTTTATTTGAAATCAATCATATTTTTTCGACAATCAAGAATTGTTCTTGTTTAAGAATAGGGAAAAGCCTCTGTGAGTAGAACAATACAATATTCTTTCTCAGAAAGGCATAAAAACCCTATCATTTTTCGTTAAATGTTATTAAATTCAATTAAAAATTTAAATAGCAATGAATAAAAAATAAATTACTAAACCTAAAAACCTCAACGAGACTAAAAACTAAAAAACCTCAAAAAATCATCTAAAATCTTTATCCTTTTGAATAGGGAAAAGCCTCTGTGAGTAGAACAACGCAAATGTTCTCTCTCAAAAAGGCATAAAAACCCTATCATTTTTCGTAAAATGTTATATTTAATACAATTCCACTAAAACTACAATGCATTATAAAACATGATTTGATGCCTTTCATTTTGAAAAATTCAGTTGAAAAATTGAATAATAATAAATAAGTAATTAGTTAATAAACCCAAAAAACCCAAAAAAATCATCTAAAAATATAACAGGAGCTAAAATAAACTCTACAACACGTAACAAAAACAAAACATCCTTAATTATTAATTCTAAAAATAATTAAAAACCGCCCTCGCCACCACGCCTATCATGCACAACAATAAGCTAGAACAGCAACAATTTAGGAGACTCACTCCTTTCGTTGCCTTCAGCTTTTCATTCTCCTGTTTCAATTTTTCATTTTCGGCCCTAATATTCCAAAGACTTCTTTCAGCTTTCATCTTCCTGAATATGGCATCTTCGATTTCTGAAAAATTAGTTGGTTCCCAATCGAACACATCCTTGTCGTCAGCCCGAAGATATGTGTCATTGGGAACCAACGGCGGCGGCCTTTCATTCTCGATAAAATCCATGTTCGAATGAGCATTGCTCCAAAACCATACCTGGGGTCTATCGCTCGGCACAAGTGGTGGCGGAATTTCATCTTCGATCCAATCCACATCTGGATAGATGTACTTCTTATTGTGGGCTGGTTCGACTGGAAAGCGATCTTTTTTTGGTCCACCTCCATCTCCTCCTGCTTCCTGGTAGGCCCGAAAACTTTTGGGGCCTCCTAATCCTGTGGGAATCCTTGGCTTGAAGGTCATTTGCTTCATTTTCCTGGCTGAAGGTTATATTACTTGCTCTTTTCTTGTTGTTATAACCTTCAGTGAGCATTGTTATTCCATACACACAATGCTTGCTTTGATCGAATCAAAATGCAAGGAAAAAGCTTCCGGCCTACTTTTGCATTATTTTTCTTTCTGACATTATTATGTGTATGATTTTATATGGTGTAAAATGAAAAAATACTATTGACGAAAAATGTAACGAAAACGTTTTTGGTTTTGTTCGGTATTTTTCAATTGTTCAATGGTTTGAAAAGTGTTCTAAAGGAAGGATATGTGTATTGTCAAATCAGAAAATTCAGCCGAAACCATTTGTGCCTCAGTAATTTATCTGCCAATGCTAAGGAAATATCCGGAATCGATGAACTTTTTGTGGCAAAACTCGCACTCGATTTTTTCCTCATCGGGGAGCACAAGCAAATGACGATCACTGTTGGAACAATGCTTATAATGTGGAATGTGCGTAACATCATTGAATGAAAAAGAAGAACATTAATTTCAACATTTACATATCTTTATTGAAATACCAACTATGTCGAGTTTTAATTGTCATAATTCAACCGAAATGATCGCTCGTTATCCTTCCTCAGTGTATCGTGCATTTTACCAATTTCCTCCAAACGGGAGGTTATGCTGGAGGTGGATGATTCAATCCATTGTAGAGAATTCATGTGAGCATTTAGTATCTTTCCAATCTGCACCAAAGGATCGCTCGGATCGGAGTATTTGTTCGACTCGTTTAAATGTTCAATCACTTCCTTGAGATCCTCGGACATTTGTTTGAGCTGCGAGTCTAATGTTTCCGCCATTGAATAAGTTTGGCCTCGTTCGATATCAACCAGAACGATTTTGGAAAGTTCCTCCTCGAGCGGTATAATACACTCCTCCAAATCGGTATGCTGAGCAGTGACGAATTCTAGCTCCTGCTCCATTGCATCTTACTCGGCCTTCACCTTCTCGACAGCCTCATTGAGGGCAACTATTTTTTCGCCATTGCCCAACAAAAGTTTATCCCAAGCGTTCACCTGGGTTAGTAAAAAGCTTCTCCTGTTCCTCCAACTCGAGCGTCCATTTGTTTATGAATTCTTCCAACTGACAGAAGTTCAGCTGTGTACCGGATACCGAAGATGACTGAGTTGTTTGCGTGGTCGTTGTCAAATTTGCCGCCGACTGAGCTGCTGGATTTGAAGCGGTGAAACTTCCCAACGTTAATTGACCGGCTGCTGTAGATGCTGCTGTGACCGAAGTTGTAGCTGTAAGACCTGCACCGAAACTAAGTGTCGGAGCACTAGATGAGGTAGCAGCTGCAGCAGACGTGGTAGAGCCGGAACTCCGAATGTAGACGCGCCAAATCCGAAACCAGTACTGGCGGTCGTCACTGGATTGGTGGTGCCCATCGTTGGCGCAACGCTCGCAACCGGGTTACCGAAAGTAAAACTCATTCTGCTGCTAACAACAATTTTACGTGCGAAAACTGAACAGGACGAGACGCGAAACACGATGGAAGCAAAGGTAAACATATATTCTGACGTGACAGTTCTATAAACAATAATTTCCAATATCGTTCTTTCATATCGTTTCCAGATAATGCAAGCTTTTTAAATTTAGGGTTCCCAGAAAGAATCAAATCACAGACTTTATGAATGGCATTTGATTTATAACCAGATGGTGCAACGACTAAAATAATTATTTGAAATTCGTCTGAATTTTTCTCCAAATTTCACGGTTCAAGCTGGATGATTCGGATCAGGGCTAGTTATTTTCGAAGATAATAAATGTGATTGAATTTCATACATACACCTTTCACTTTCACTACAGTCATTTTCGGTGGATTAATTTCAACCTATCGGGGGGTGAAGTGGAAACTAAATGCAAGTGATTGAAGAATCTTGAACGAGAATGAATGAATATTATACGAGAATATTATAATGTCGAGATGTGGTAGAAGTTCTATTAAGTTTATAGTAAAAAGAAATTGTGAAGGATTCTAATTGAGCTTTTACAATTTCCTTTTACTATGAGCGTTCACTTATTAAGAAAACGTGAATGATTGAAAGTATTCATAACAATAAAAATCCATTCTGGGCGGGACGAAGTTAGGCGGGTCAGCTAGTGAACAATAAAATCCTGATGAAACGGTGAGTACAGATCGTTACCGACAACAAATGTAAAAAAGAGCGAATGTTGGAAAGTGTGAAAGTGGATGTGAGAAAGTGAGTAAAATGCTGAAAATAATAAACTGAGAATGTGAAAAAGTGGCAAAGTGCGAAAGTGAGAAAATAAGAATGAGATGAAGAGATGGGAATAAATTGAGAAAAAGATAAAAAGAGAAAGAAATAAAGAGAGAAAGATAAAGAGATAAAGAGATAAAACGATACAGAGATACAGAGATAAAGAGAGAAAGAGATAAATGAGGTGAAGAGATAAGGCGAAAAGAGATAAAGAGATGAAGAGATGAAGAGATGAAGAGATGAATAGATGAAGAGATAAAGAGATATAGAGATAAAGAAATAAAGAGATAAAGTGATAAAGAGATAAAGAGATAAAGAAATAAAAAGATAAAAGGATGAAGAGATCAAAAGACCAAGAGATGAACAGATAAAGTGATTAAGAGATAGAGAGATGAAGAGACCGGAAAAGTTGAAGAGAAAGAGAAAAAGAGAGATTTGATTGTTTTGAAAACAAAAAAAGCCGAATACAGCAGACAAAAAACCCTTCAAATGATATTTGCGTTTGGAGGGACTAGTGCAAATTATTATAATAAAACAAAATGGAATACATTTTTAAAGGTTTTATTTGAAATCAATCATATTTTTTCGACAATCAAGAATTGTTCTTGTTTAAGAATAGGGAAAAGCCTCTGTGAGTAGAACAATACAATATTCTTGCTCAGAAAGGCATAAAAACCCTATCATTTTTCGTTAAATGTTATTAAATTCAATTAAAAATTTAAATAGCAATGAATAAAAAATAAATTACTAAACCTAAAAACCTCAACGAGACTAAAAACTAAAAAACCTCAAAAAATCATCTAAAATCTTTATCTTTTTGAATAGGGAAAAGCCTCTGTGAGTAGAACAACGCAAATGTTCTCTCTCAAAAAAGCATAAAAACCCTATCATTTTTCGTAAAATGTTATATTTAATACAATTCCACTAAAACTACAATGCATTATAAAACATGATTTGATGCCTTTCATTTTGAAAAATTCAGTTGAAAAATTGAATAATAATAAATAAGTAATTAGTTAATAAACCCAAAAAACCCAAAAAAATCATCTAAAAATATAACAGGAGCTAAAATAAACTCTACAACACGTAACAAAAACAAAACATCCTTAATTATTAATTCTAAAAATAATTAAAAACCGCCCTCGCCACCACGCCTATCATGCACAACAATAAGCTAGAACAGCAACAATTTAGGAGACTCACTCCTTTCGTTGCCTTCAGCTTTTCATTCTCCTGTTTCAATTTTTCATTTTCGGCCCTAATATTCCAAAGACTTCTTTCAGCTTTCATCTTCCTGAATATGGCATCTTCGATTTCTGAAAAATTAGTTGGTTCCCAATCGAACACATCCTTGTCGTCAGCCCGAAGATATGTGTCATTGGGAACCAACGGCGGCGGCCTTTCATTCTCGATAAAATCCATGTTCGAATGAGCAATGCTCCAAAACCATACCTGGGGTCTATCGCTCGGCACAAGTGGTGGCGGAATTTCATCTTCGATCCAATCCACATCTGGATAGATGTACTTCTTATTGTGGGCTGGTTCGACTGGAAAGCGATCTTTTTTTGGTCCACCTCCATCTCCTCCTGCTTCCTGGTAGGCCCGAGAACTTTTGGGGCCTCCTAATCCTGTGGGAATCCTTGGCTTGAAGGTCATTTGCTTCATTTTCCTGGCTGAAGGTTATATTACTTGCTCTTTTCTTGTTGTTATAACCTTCAGTGAGCATTGTTATTCCATACACACAATGCTTGCTTTGATCGAATCAAAATGCAAGGAAAAAGCTTTCGGCCTACTTTTGCATTATTTTTCTTTCTGACATTATTATGTGTATGATTTTATATGGTGTAAAATGAAAAAATACTATTGACGAAAAATGTAACGAAAACGTTTTTGGTTTTGTTCGGTATTTTTCAATTGTTCAATGGTTTGAATAGTGTTCTAAAGGAAGGATATGTGTATTGTCAAATCAGAAAATTCAGCCGAAACCATTTGTGCCTCAGTAATTTATCTGCCAATGCTAAGGAAATATCCGGAATCGATGAACTTTTTGTGGCAAAACCCGCACTCGATTTTTTCCTCATCGGGGAGCACAAGCAAATGACGATCACTGTTGGAACAATGCTTATAATGTGGAATGTGCGTAACATCATTGAATGAAAAAGAAGAACATTAATTTCAACATTTACATATCTTTATTGAAATACCAACTATGTCGAGTTTTAATTGTCATAATTCAACCGAAATGATCGCTCGTTATCCTTCCTCAGTGTATCGTGCATTTTACCAATTTCCTCCAAACGGGAGGTTATGCTGGAGGTGGATGATTCAATCCATTGTAGAGAATTCATGTGAGCATTTAGTATCTTTCCAATCTGCACCAAAGGATCGCTCGGATCGGAGTATTTGTTCGACTCGTTTAAATGTTCAATCACTTCCTTGAGATCCTCGGACATTTGTTTGAGCTGCGAGTCTAATGTTTCCGCCATTGAATAAGTTTGGCCTCGTTCGATATCAACCTGAACGATTTTGGAAAGTTCCTCCTCGAGCGGTATAATACACTCCTCCAAATCGGTATGCTGAGCAGTGACGAATTCTAGCTCCTGCTCCATTGCATCTTACTCGGCCTTCACCTTCTCGACAGCCTCATTGAGGGCAACTATTTTTTCGCCATTGCCCAACAAAAGTTTATCCCAAGCGTTCACCTGGGTTAGTAAAAAGCTTCTCCTGTTCCTCCAACTCGAGCGTCCATTTGTTTATGAATTCTTCCAACTGACAGAAGTTCAGCTGTGTACCGGATACCGAAGATGACTGAGTTGTTTGCGTGGTCGTTGTCAAATTTGCCTCCGACTGAGCTGCTGGATTTGAAGCGGTGAAACTTCCCAACGTTAATTGACCGGCTGCTGTAGATGCTGCTGTGACCGAAGTTGTAGCTGTAAGACCTGCACCGAAACTAAGTGTCGGAGCACTAGATGAGGTAGCAGCTGCAGCAGACGTGGTAGAGCCGGAACTCCGAATGTAGACGCGCCAAATCCGAAACCAGTACTGGCGGTCGTCACTGGATTGGTGGTGCCCATCGTTGGCGCAACGCTCGCAACCGGGTTACCGAAAGTAAAACTCATTCTGCTGCTAACAACAATTTTACGTGCGAAAACTGAACAGGACGAGACGCGAAACACGATGGAAGCAAAGGTAAACATATATTCTGACGTGACAGTTCTATAAACAATAATTTCCAATGTCGTTCTTTCATATCGTTTCCAGATAATGCAAGCTTTTTAAATTTAGGGTTCCCAGAAAAAATCAAATCACAGACTTTATGAATGGCATTTGATTTATAACCAGATGGTGCAACGACTAAAATAATTATTTGAAATTCGTCTGAATTTTTCTCCAAATTTCACGGTTCAAGCTGGATGATTCGGATCAGAGCTAGTTATTTTCGAAGATAATAAATGTGATTGAATTTCATACATACACCTCCCACTTTCACTACAGTCATTTTCGGTGGATTAATTTCAACCTATCGGGGGGTGAAGTGGAAACTAAATGCAAGTGATTGAAGAATCTTGAACGAGAATGAATGAATATTATACGAGAATATTATAATGTCGAGATGTGGTAGAAGTTCTATTAAGTTTATAGTAAAAAGAAATTGTGAAGGATTCTAATTGAGCTTTTACAATTTCCTTTTACTATGAGCGTTCACTTATTAAGAAAACGTGAATGATTGAAAGTATTCATAACAATAAAAATCCATTCTGGGCGGGACGAAGTTAGGCGGGTCAGCTAGTGAACAATAAAATCCTGATGAAACGGTGAGTACAGATCGTTACCGACAACAAATGTAAAAAAGAGCGAATGTTGGAAAGTGTGAAAGTGGATGTGAGAAAGTGAGTAAAATGATGAAAATAATAAACTGAGAATGTGAAAAAGTGGCAAAGTGCGAAAGTGAGAAAATAAGAATGAGATGAAGAGATGGGAATAAATTGAGAAAAAGAGAAAAAGATAAAAAGAGAAAGAGATAAAGAGAGAAAGATAAAGAGATAAAGAGATAAAAAGATACAGAGATACAGAGATAAAGAGAGAAAGAGATAAATAGATAAAGAGATAAATGAGGTGAAGAGATAAGGCGAAAAGAGATAAAGAGATGAAGAGATGAATAGATGAAGAGATAAAGAGATATAGAGATAAAGTGATAAAGAGATAAAGAGATAAAGAAATAAAAAGATAAAAGGATAAAGAGATCAAAAGACCAAGAGATGAACAGATAAAGTGATTAAGAGATAGAGAGATGAAGAGACCGGAAAAGTTGAAGAGAAAGAGAAAAAGAGAGATTTGATTGTTTTGAAAACAAAAAAAGCCGAATACAGCTGACAAAAAACCCTTCAAATGATATTTGCGTTTGGAGGGACTAGTGCAAATTATTATAATAAAACAAAATGGAATACATTTTTAAAGGTTTTATTTGAAATCAATCATATTTTTTCGACAATCAAGAATTGTTCTTGTTTAAGAATAGGGAAAAGCCTCTGTGAGTAGAACAATACAATATTCTTTCTCAGAAAGGCATAAAAACCCTATCATTTTTCGTTAAATGTTATTAAATTCAATTAAAAATTTAAATAGCAATGAATAAAAAATAAATTACTAAACCTAAAAACCTCAACGAGACTAAAAACTAAAAAACCTCAAAAAATCATCTAAAATCTTTATCTTTTTGAATAGGGAAAAGCCTCTGTGAGTAGAACAACGCAAATGTTCTCTCTCAAAAAGGCATAAAAACCCTATCATTTTTCGTAAAATGTTATATTTAATACAATTCCACTAAAACTACAATACACTATAAAACATGATTTGATGCCTTTCATTTTGAAAAATTCAATTAAAAAATTGAATAATAATAAATAAGTAATTAGTTAATAAACCCAAAAAAATCATTTAAAAATATAACAGGAGCTAAAATAAACTCTACAACACGTAACAAAAACAAAACATCCTTAATTATTAATTCTAAAAATAATTAAAAACCGCCCTCGCCACCACGTCTATCATGCACAACAATAAGCTAGAACAGCAACAATTTAGGAGACTCACTCCTTTCGTTGCCTTCAGCTTTTCATTCTCCTGTTTCAATTTTTCATTTTCGGCCCTAATATTCCAAAGACTTCTTTCAGCTTTCATCTTCCTGAATATGGCATCTTCGATTTCTGAAAAATTAGTTGGTTCCCAATCGAACACATCCTCGTCGTCAGCCCGAAGATATGTGTAATTGGGAACCAACGGCGGCGGCCTTTCATTCTCGATAAAATTCATGTTCGAATGAGCAATGTTCCAAAACCATACCTGGGGTCTATCGCTCGGCACAAGTGGTGGCGGAATTTCATCTTCGATCCAATCCACATCTGGATAGATGTACTTCTTATTGTGGGCTGGTTCGACTGGAAAGCGATCTTTTTTTGGTCCACCTCCATCTCCTCCTGCTTCCTGGTAGGCCCGAGAACTTTTGGGGCCTCCTAATCCTGTGGGAATCCTTGGCTTGAAGGTCATTTGCTTCATTTTCCTGGCTGAAGGTTATATTACTTGCTCTTTTCTTGTTGTTATAACCTTCAGTGAGCATTGTTATTCCATACACACAATGCTTGCTTTGATCGAATCAAAATGCAAGGAAAAAGCTTTCGGCCTACTTTTGCATTATTTTTCTTTCTGACATTATTATGTGTATGATTTTATATGGTGTAAAATGAAAAAATACTATTGACGAAAAATGTAACGAAAACGTTTTTGGTTTTGTTCGGTATTTTTCAATTGTTCAATAGTTTGAAAAGTGTTCTAAAGGAAGGATATGTGTATTGTCAAATCAGAAAATTCGGCCGAAACCATTTGTGCCTCAGTAATTTATCTGCCAATGCTAAGGAAATATCCGGAATCGATGAACTTTTTGTGGCAAAACTCGCACTCGATTTTTTCCTCATCGGGGAGCACAAGCAAATGACGATCACTGTTGGAACAATGCTTATAATGTGGAATGTGCGTAACATCATTGAATGAAAAAGAAGAACATTAATTTCAACATTTACATATCTTTATTGAAATACCAACTATGTCGAGTTTTAATTGTCATAATTCAACCGAAATGATCGCTCGTTATCCTTCCTCAGTGTATCGTGCATTTTACCAATTTCCTCCAAACGGGTGGTTATGCTGGAGGTGGATGATTCAATCCATTGTAGAGAATTCATGTGAGCATTTAGTATCTTTCCAATCTGCACCAAAGGATCGCTCGGATCGGAGTATTTGTTCGACTCGTTTATATGTTCAATCACTTCCTTGAGATCCTCGGACATTTGTTTGAGCTGCGAGTCTAATGTTTCCGCCATTGAGTAAGTTTGGCCTCGTTCGATATCAACCTGAACGATTTTGGAAAGTTCCTCCTCGAGCGGTATAATACACTCCTCCAAATCGGTATGCTGAGCAGTGACGAATTCTAGGTCCTGCTCCATTGCATCTTACTCGGCCTTCACCTTCTCGACAGCCTCATTGAGGGCAACTATTTTTTCGCCATTGCCCAACAAAAGTTTATCCCAAGCGTTCACCTGGGTTAGTAAAAAGCTTCTCCTGTTCCTCCAACTCGAGCATCCATTTGTTTATGAATTCTTCCAACTGACAGAAGTTCAGCTGTGTACCGGATACCGAAGATGACTGAGTTGTTTGCGTGGTCGTTGTCAAATTTGCCGCCGACTGAGCTGCTGGATTTGAAGCGGTGAAACTTCCCAACGTTAATTGACCGGCTGCTGTAGATGCTGCTGTGACCGAAGTTGTTGCTGTAAGACCTGCTCCGAAACTAAGTGTCGGAGCACTAGATGAGGTAGCAGCTGCAGCAGACGTGGTAGAGCCGGAACTCCGAATGTAGACGCGCCAAATCCGAAACCAGTACTGGCGGTCGTCACTGGATTGGTGGTGCCCATCGTTGGCGCAACGCTCGCAACCGGGTTACCGAAAGTAAAACTCATTTTGCTGCTAACAACAATTTTACGTGCGAAAACTGAACAGGACGAGACGCGAAACACGATGGAAGCAAAGGTAAACATATATTCTGACGTGACAGTTCTATAAACAATAATTTCCAATGTCGTTCTTTCATATCGTTTCCAGATAATGCAAGCTTTTTAAATTTAGGGTTCCCAGAAAGAATCAAATCACAGACTTTATGAATGGCATTTGATTTATAACCAGATGGTGCAACGACTAAAATAATTATTTGAAATTCGTCTGAATTTTTCTCCAAATTTCACGGTTCAAGCTGGATGATTCGGATCAGGGCTAGTTATTTTCGAAGATAATAAATGTGATTGAATTTCATACATACACCTCTCACTTTCACTACAGAAAATGACTGTATTAATTTCAACCTATCGGGGGGTGAAGTGGAAACTAAATGCAAGTGATTGAAGAATCTTGAACGAGAATGAATGAGTATTATACAAGAATATTATAATGTCGAGATGTGGTAGAAGTTCTATTAAGTTTATAGTAAAAAGAAATTGTGAAGGATTCTAATTGAGCTTTTACAATTTCCTTTTACTATGAGCGTTCACTTATTAAGAAAACGTGAATGATTGAAAGTATTCATAACAATAAAAATCCATTCTGGGCGGGACGAAGTTAGGCGGGTCAGCTAGTGAACAATAAAATCCTGATGAAACGGTGAGTACAGATCGTTACCGACAACAAATGTAAAAAAGAGCGAATGTTGGAAAGTGTGAAAGTGGATGTGAGAAAGTGAGTAAAATGATGAAAATAATAAACTAAGAATGTGAAAAAGTGGCAAAGTGCGAAAGTGAGAAAATAAGAATGAGATGAAGAGATGGGAATAAATTGAGAAAAAGAGAAAGAGATAAAGAGAGAAAGATAAAGAGATAAAGAGATAAAAAGATGCAGAGATACAAAGATAAAGAGAGAAAGAGATAAATAGATAAAGAGATAAATGAGGTGAAGAGATAAGGCGAAAAGAGATAAAGAGATGAAGAGATGAATAGATGAAGAGATAAAGAGATATAGAGATAAAGAAATAAAGAGATAAAGTGATAAAGAGATAAAGAAATAAAAAGATAAAAGGATAAAGAGATCAAAAGACCAAGAGATGAACAGATAAAGTGATTAAGAGATAGAGAGAGGTCTCTTCATCTCTCTATCAAGTTGAAGTTAAGTTGAAGTCAAGTTAAGTTGAAGAGAAAGAGAAAAAGAGAGATTTGATTGTTTTGAAAACAAAAAAAGCCGAATACAGCAGACAAAAAACCCTTCAAATGATATTTGCGTTTGGAGGGACTAGTGCAAATTATTATAATAAAACAAAATGGAATACATTTTTAAAGGTTTTATTTGAAATCAATCATATTTTTTCGACAATCAAGAATTGTTCTTGTTTAAGAATAGGGAAAAGCCTCTGTGAGTAGAACAATACAATATTCTTTCTCAGAAAGGCATAAAAACCCTATCATTTTTCGTTAAATGTTATTAAATTCAATTAAAAATTTAAATAGCAATGAATAAAAAATAAATTACTAAACCTAAAAACCTCAACGAGACTAAAAACTAAAAAACCTCAAAAAATCATCTAAAATCTTTATCTTTTTGGATAGGGAAAAGCCTCTGTGAGTAGAACAACGCAAATGTTCTCTCTCAAAAAGGCATAAAAACCCTATCATTTTTCGTAAAATGTTATATTTCCATGTTACAATTCCACTAAAACTACAATACACTATAAAACATGATTTGATGCCTTTCATTTTGAAAAATTCAATTAAAAAATTGAATAATAATAAATAAGTAATTAGTTAATAAACCCAAAAAACCCAAAAAAATCATTTAAAAATATAACAGGAGCTAAAATAAACTCTACAACACGTAACAAAAACAAAACATCCTTAATTATTAATTCTAAAAATAATTGAAAACCGCCCTCGCCACCACGCCTATCATGCACAACAATAAGCTAGAACAGCAACAATTTAGGAGACTCACTCCTTTCGTTGCCTTCAGCTTTTCATTCTCCTGTTTCAATTTTTCATTTTCGGCCCTAATATTCCAAAGACTTCTTTCAGCTTTCATCTTCCTGAATATGGCATCTTCGATTTCTGAAAAATTAGTTGGTTCCCAATCGAACACATCCTCGTCGTCAGCCCGAAGATATGTGTCATTGGGAACCAACGGCGGCGGCCTTTCATTCTCGATAAAATTCATGTTCGAATGAGCAATGCTCCAAAACCATACCTGGGGTCTATCGCTCGGCACAAGTGGTGGCGGAATTTCATCTTCGATCCAATCCACATCTGGATAGATGTACTTCTTATTGTGGGCTGGTTCGACTGGAAAGCGATCTTTTTTTGGTCCACCTCCATCTCCTCCTGCTTCCTGGTAGGCCCGAGAACTTTTGGGGCCTCCTAATCCTGTGGGAATCCTTGGCTTGAAGGTCATTTGCTTCATTTTCCTGGCTGAAGGTTATATTACTTGCTCTTTTCTTGTTGTTATAACCTTCAGTGAGCATTGTTATTCCATACACACAATGCTTGCTTTGATCGAATCAAAATGCAAGGAAAAAGCTTTCGGCCTACTTTTGCATTATTTTTCTTTCTGACATTATTATGTGTATGATTTTATATGGTGTAAAATGAAAAAATACTATTGACGAAAAATGTAACGAAAACGTTTTTGGTTTTGTTCGGTATTTTTCAATGGTTTGAAAAGTGTTCTAAAGGAAGGATATGTGTATTGTCAAATCAGAAAATTCGGCCGAAACCATTTGTGCCTCAGTAATTTATCTGCCAATGCTAAGGAAATATCCGGAATCGATGAACTTTTTGTGGCAAAACTCGCACTCGATTTTTTCCTCATCGGGGAGCACAAGCAAATGACGATCACTGTTGGAACAATGCTTATAATGTGGAATGTGCGTAACATCATTGAATGAAAAAGAAGAACATTAATTTCAACATTTACATATCTTTATTGAAATACCAACTATGTCGAGTTTTAATTGTCATAATTCAACCGAAATGATCGCTCGTTATCCTTCCTCAGTGTATCATGCATTTTACCAATTTCCTCCAAACGGGTGGTTATGCTGGAGGTGGATGATTCAATCCATTGTAGAGAATTCATGTGAGCATTTAGTATCTTTCCAATCTGCACCAAAGGATCGCTCGGATCGGAGTATTTGTTCGACTCGATATCAGTTTCGTAAGTTTCGATATCAACCTGAACGATTTTGGAAAGTTCCTCCTCGAGCGGTATAATACACTCCTCCAAATCGCTGTGTACCGGATACCGAAGATGACTGAGTTGTTTGCGTGGTCGTTGTCAAATTTGCCGCCGGCTGAGCTGCTGGATTTGAAACGGTGAAACTTCCCAACGTTAATTGACCGGCTGCTGTAGATGCTGCTGTGACCGAAGTTGTAGCTGTAAGACCTGCACCGAAACTAAGTGTCGGAGCACTAGATGAGGTAGCAGCTGCAGCAGACGTGGTAGAGCCGTAACTCCGAATGTAGACGCGCCAAATCCGAAACCAGTACTGGCGGTCGTCACTGGATTGGTGGTGCCCATCGTTGGCGCAACGCTCGCAACCGGGTTACCGAAAGTAAAACTCATTTTGCTGCTAACAACAATTTTACGTGCGAAAACTGAACAGGACGAGACGCGAAACACGATGGAAGCAAAGGTAAACATATATTCTGACGTGACAGTTCTATAAACAATAATTTCCAATGTCGTTCTTTCATATCGTTTCCAGATAATGCAAGCTTTTTAAATTTAGGGTTCCCAGAAAGAATCAAATCACAGACTTTATGAATGGCATTTGATTTATAACCAGATGGTGCAACGACTAAAATAATTATTTGAAATTCGTCTGAATTTTTCTCCAAATTTCACGGTTCAAGCTGGATGATTCGGATCAGGGCTAGTTATTTTCGAAGATAATAAATGTGATTGAATTTCATACATACACCTCCCACTTTCACTACAGTCATTTTCGGTGGATTAATTTCAACCTATCGGGGGGTGAAGTGGAAACTAAATGCAAGTGATTGAAGAATCTTGAACGAGAATGAATGAATATTATACGAGAATATTATAATGTCGAGATGTGGTAGAAGTTCTATTAAGTTTATAGTAAAAAGAAATTGTGAAGGATTCTAATTGAGCTTTTACAATTTCCTTTTACTATGAGCGTTCACTTATTAAGAAAACGTGAATGATTGAAAGTATTCATAACAATAAAAATCCATTCTGGGCGGGACGAAGTTAGGCGGGTCAGCTAGTGAACAATAAAATCCTGATGAAACGGTGAGTACAGATCGTTACCGACAACAAATGTAAAAAAGAGCGAATGTTGGAAAGTGTGAAAGTGGATGTGAGAAAGTGAGTAAAATGATGAAAATAATAAACTGAGAATGTGAAAAAGTGGCAAAGTGCGAAAGTGAGAAAATAAGAATGAGATGAAGAGATGGGAATAAATTGAGAAAAAGAGAAAAAGATAAAAAGAGAAAGAGATAAAGAGAGAAAGATAAAGAGATAAAGAGATAAAAAGATACAGAGATACAGAGATAAAGAGAGAAAGAGATAAATAGATAAAGAGATAAATGAGGTGAAGAGATAAGGCGAAAAGAGATAAAGAGATGAAGAGATGAATAGATGAAGAGATAAAGAGATATAGAGATAAAGTGATAAAGAGATAAAGAGATAAAGAAATAAAAAGATAAAAGGATAAAGAGATCAAAAGACCAAGAGATGAACAGATAAAGTGATTAAGAGATAGAGAGATGAAGAGACCGGAAAAGTTGAAGAGAAAGAGAAAAAGAGAGATTTGATTGTTTTGAAAACAAAAAAAGCCGAATACAGCTGACAAAAAACCCTTCAAATGATATTTGCGTTTGGAGGGACTAGTGCAAATTATTATAATAAAACAAAATGGAATACATTTTTAAAGGTTTTATTTGAAATCAATCATATTTTTTCGACAATCAAGAATTGTTCTTGTTTAAGAATAGAGAAAAGCCTCTGTGAGTAGAACAATACAATATTCTTTCTCAGAAAGGCATAAAAACCCTATCATTTTTCGTTAAATGTTATTAAATTCAATTAAAAATTTAAATAGCATTGAATAAAAAATAAATTACTAAGCCTAAAAACCTCAACGAGACTTAAAACTAAAAAACCTCAAAAAATCATCTAAAATCTTTATCTTTTTGAATAGGGAAAAGCCTCTGTGAGTAGAACAACGCAAATGTTCTCTCTCAAAAAGGCATAAAAACCCTATCATTTTTCGTAAAATGTTATATTTAATACAATTCCACTAAAACTACAATGCATTATAAAACATGATTTGATGCCTTTCATTTTGAAAAAATTCAATTAAAAAATTGAATAATAATAAATAAGTAAGTAGTTAATAAACCCAAAAACCCAAAAAATCATCTACAAATATAACAGGAGCTAAAATAAACTCTACAACACGTAACAAAAACAAAACATCCTTAATTATTAATTCTAAAAATAATTGAAAACCGCCCTCGCCACCACGCCTATCATGCACAACAATAAGCTAAAACAGCAACAATTTAGGAGACTCACTCCTTTCATTGCCTTCAGCTTTTTATTCTCCTGTTTCAATTTTTCATTTTCGGCCCTAATATTCCAAAGACTTCTTTCAGCTTTCATCTTCCTGAATATGGCATCTTCGATTTCTGAAAAATTAGTTGGTTCCCAATCGAACACATCCTCGTCGTCAGCCCGAAGATATGTGTCATTGGGAACCAACGGCGGCGGCCTTTCATTCTCGATAAAATTCATGTTCGAATGAGCAATGCTCCAAAACCATACCTGGGGTCTATCGCTCGGCACAAGTGGTGGCGGAATTTCATCTTCAATCCAATCCACATCTGGATAGATGTACTTCTTATTGTGGGCTGGTTCGACTGGAAAGCGATCTTTTTTTGGTCCACCTCCATCTCCTCCTGCTTCCTGGTAGGCCCGAGAACTTTTGGGGCCTCCTAATCCTGTGGGAATCCTTGGCTTGAAGGTCATTTGCTTCATTTTCCTGGCTGAAGGTTATATTACTTGCTCTTTTCTTGTTGTTATAACCTTCAGTGAGCATTGTTATTCCATACACACAATGCTTGCTTTGATCGAATCAAAATGCAAGGAAAAAGCTTCCGGCCTACTTTTGCATTATTTTTCTTTCTGACATTATTATGTGTATGATTTTATATGGTGTAAAATGAAAAAATACTATTGACGAAAAATGTAACGAAAACGTTTTTGGTTTTGTTCGGTATTTTTCAATTGTTCAATGGTTTGAAAAGTGTTCTAAAGGAAGGATATGTGTATTGTCAAATCAGAAAATTCGGCCGAAACCATTTGTGCCTCAGTAATTTATCTGCCAATGCTAAGGAAATATCCGGAATCGATGAACTTTTTGTGGCAAAACTCGCACTCGATTTTTTCCTCATCGGGGAGCACAAGCAAATGACGATCACTGTTGGAACAATGCTTATAATGTGGAATGTGTGTAACATCATTGAATGAAAAAGAAGAACATTAATTTCAACATTTACATATCTTTATTGAAATACCAACTATGTCGAGTTTTAATTGTCATAATTCAACCGAAATGATCGCTCGTTATCCTTCCTCAGTGTATCGTGCATTTTACCAATTTCCTCCAAACGGGAGGTTATGCTGGAGGTGGATGATTCAATCCATTGTAGAGAATTCATGTGAGCATTTAGTATCTTTCCAATCTGCACCAAAGGATCGCTCGGATCGGAGTATTTGTTCGACTCGATATCAGTTTCGTAAGTTTCGATATCAACCTGAACGATTTTGGAAAGTTCCTCCTCGAGCGGTATAATACACTCCTCCAAATCGCTGTGTACCGGATACCGAAGATGACTGAGTTGTTTACGTGGTCGTTGTCAAATTTGCCGCCGGCTGAGCTGCTGGATTTGAAACGGTGAAACTTCCCAACGTTAATTGACCGGCAGCTGTAGATGCTGCTGTGACCGAAGTTGTAGCTGTAAGACCTGCACCGAAACTAAGTGTCGGAGCACTAGATGAGGTAGCAGCTGCAGCAGACGTGGTAGAGCCGGAACTCCGAATGTAGACGCGCCAAATCCGAAACCAGTACTGGCGGTCGTCACTGGATTGGTGGTGCCCATCGTTGGCGCAACGCTCGCAACCGGGTTACCGAAAGTAAAACTCATTTTGCTGCTAACAACAATTTTACGTGCGAAAACTGAACAGGACGAGACGCGAAACACGATGGAAGCAAAGGTAAACATATATTCTGACGTGACAGTTCTATAAACAATAATTTCCAATGTCGTTCTTTCATATCGTTTCCAGATAATGCAAGCTTTTTAAATTTAGGGTTCCCAGAAAGAATCAAATCACAGACTTTATGAATGGCATTTGATTTATAACCAGATGGTGCAACGACTAAAATAATTATTCGAAATTCGTCTGAATTTTTCTCCAAATTTCACGGTTCAAGCTGGATGATTCGGATCAGGGCTAGTTATTTTCGAAGATAATAAATGTGATTGAATTTCATACATACACCTCCCACTTTCACTACAGTCATTTTCGGTGGATTAATTTCAACCTATCGGGGGGTGAAGTGGAAACTAAATGCAAGTGATTGAAGAATCTTGAACGAGAATGAATGAATATTATACGAGAATATTATAATGTCGAGATGTGGTAGAAGTTCTATTAAGTTTATAGTAAAAAGAAATTGTGAAGGATTCTAATTGAGCTTTTACAATTTCCTTTTACTATGAGCGTTCACTTATTAAGAAAACGTGAATGATTGAAAGTATTCATAACAATAAAAATCCATTCTGGGCGGGACGAAGTTAGGCGGGTCAGCTAGTGAACAATAAAATCCTGATGAAACGGTGAGTACAGATCGTTACCGACAACAAATGTAAAAAAGAGCGAATGTTGGAAAGTGTGAAAGTGGATGTGAGAAAGTGAGTAAAATGATGAAAATAATAAACTGAGAATGTGAAAAAGTGGCAAAGTGCGAAAGTGAGAAAATAAGAATGAGATGAAGAGTTGGGAATAAATTGAGAAAAAGAGAAAAAGATAAAAAGAGAAAGAGATAAAGAGAGAAAGATAAAGAGATAAAAAGATGCAGAGACACAGAGATAAAGAGAGAAAGAGATAAATAGATAAAGAGATAAATGAGGTGAAGAGATAAGGCGAAAAGAGATAAAGAGATGAAGAGATGAATAGATGAAGAGATAAAGAGATATAGAGATAAAGAAATAAAGAGATAAAGTGATAAAGAGATAAAGAGATAAAGAAATAAAAAGATAAAAGGATAAAGAGATCAAAAGACCAAGAGATGAACAGATAAAGTGATTAAGAGATAGAGAGATGAAGAGACCGGAAAGGTTGAAGAGAAAGAGAAAAAGAGAGATTTGATTGTTTTGAAAACAAAAAAAGCCGAATACAGCAGACAAAAAACCCTTCAAATGATATTTGCGCTTGGAGGGACTAGTGCAAATTATTATAATAAAACAAAATGGAATACATTTTTAAAGGTTTTATTTGAAATCAATCATATTTTTTCGACAATCAAGAATTGTTCCTGTTTAAGAATAGGGAAAAGCCTCTGTGAGTAGAACAATACAATATTCTTTCTCAGAAAGGCATAAAAACCCTATCATTTTTCGTTAAATGTTATTAAATTCAATTAAAAATTTAAATAGCAATGAATAAAAAATAAATTACTAAACCTAAAAACCTCAACGAGACTAAAAACTAAAAAACCTCAAAAATTCATCTAAAATCTTTATCTTTTTGAATAGGGAAAAGCCTCTGTGAGTAGAACAACGCAAATGTTCTCTCTCAAAAAGGCATAAAAACCCTATCATTTTTCGTAAAATGTTATATTTAATACAATTCCACTAAAACTACAATGCATTATAAAACATGATTTGATGCCTTTCATTTTGAAAAATTCAATTAAAAAATTTAATAATAATAAATAAGTAATTAGTTAATAAACCCAAAAAAACCCAAAAAAAATCATCTAAAAATATAACAGGATCTAAAATAAACTCTACAACACGTAACAATATGACGGCGCCAGTGGTTGTATGGTTAGCGTAACAGCCTCACAATCCGATCGGCCTGGGTTCAATCCCAGCTGGCGTCGTTGGGATTTTCTGAGGCGAAAAATCTCTGGTTACGTCTTCCTTCGGAGCGGAAGTAAAAGAAGTTGGCCCGGCTCATGAGTTGTTGAGTCTGATAGGTAGGAACAGGTGGAGTCGCCTCCCTGATGTCGGTGATTGGCACTAAAGTGGCGGAAATAGGCCGACGAAAAATAAGCGAAGATAAAAAAAAAAAAAAAAAAAAAACACGTAACAAAAACAAAACATCCTTAATTATTAATTCTAAAAATAATTAAAAACCGCCCTCGCCACCACGCCTATCATGCACAACAATAAGCTAGAACAGCAACAATTTAGGAGACTCACTCCTTTCGTTGCCTTCAGCTTTTCATTCTCCTGTTTCAATTTTTCATTTTCGGCCCTAATATTCCAAAGACTTCTTTCAGCTTTCATCTTCCTGAATATGGCATCTTCGATTTCTGAAAAATTAGTTGGTTCCCAATCGAACACATCCTCGTCGTCAGCCCGAAGATATGTGTCATTGGGAACCAACGGCGGCGGCCTTTCATTCTCGATAAAATCCATGTTCGAATGAGCAATGCTCCAAAACCATACCTGGGGTCTATCGCTCGGCACAAGTGGTGGCGGAATTTCATCTTCGATCCAATCCACATCTGGATAGATGTACTTCTTATTGTGGGCTGGTTCGACTGGAAAGCGATCTTTTTTTGGTCCACCTCCATCTCCTCCTGCTTCCTGGTAGGCCCGAGAACTTTTGGGGCCTCCTAATCCTGTGGGAATCCTTGGCTTGAAGGTCATTTGCTTCATTTTCCTGGCTGAAGGTTATATTACTTGCTCTTTTCTTGTTGTTATAACCTTCAGTGAGCATTGTTATTCCATACACACAATGCTTGCTTTGATCGAATCAAAATGCAAGGAAAAAGCTTTCGGCCTACTTTTGCATTATTTTTCTTTCTGACATTATTATGTGTATGATTTTATATGATGTAAAATGAAAAAATACTATTGACGAAAAATGTAACGAAAACGTTTTTGGTTTTGTTCGGTATTTTTCAATTGTTCAATGGTTTGAAAAGTGTTCTAAAGGAAGGATATGTGTATTGTCAAATCAGAAAATTCGGCCGAAACCATTTGTGCCTCAGTAATTTATCTGCCAATGCTAAGGAAATATCCGGAATCGATGAACTTTTTGTGGCAAAACTCGCACTCGATTTTTTCCTCATCGGGGAGCACAAGCAAATGACGATCACTGTTGGAACAATGCTTATAATGTGGAATGTGCGTAACATCATTGAATGAAAAAGAAGAACATTAATTTCAACATTTACATATCTTTATTGAAATACCAACTATGTCGAGTTTTAATTGTCATAATTCAACCGAAATGATCGCTCGTTATCCTTCCTCAGTGTATCATGCATTTTACCAATTTCCTCCAAACGGGTGGTTATGCTGGAGGTGGATGATTCAATCCATTGTAGAGAATTCATGTGAGCATTTAGTATCTTTCCAATCTGCACCAAAGGATCGCTCGGATCGGAGTATTTGTTCGACTCGTTTAAATGTTCAATCACTTCCTTGAGATCCTCGGACATTCGTTTGAGCTGCGAGTCTAATGTTTCCGCCATTGAATAAGTTTGGCCTCGTTCGATATCAACCTGAACGATTTTGGAAAGTTCCTCCTCGAGCGGTATAATACACTCCTCCAAATCGGTATGCTGAGCAGTGACGAATTCTAGCTCCTGCTCCATTGCATCTTACTCGGCCTTCACCTTCTCGACAGCCTCATTGAGGGCAACTATTTTTTCGCCATTGCCCAACAAAAGTTTATCCCAAGCGTTCACCTGGGTAGCTTGGTTAGTAAAAAGCTTCTCCTGTTCCTCCAACACGAGCATCCATTTGTTTATGAATTCTTCCAACTGACAGAAGTTCAGCTGTGTACCGGATACCGAAGATGACTGAGTTGTTTGCGTGGTCGTTGTCAAATTTGCCGCCGACTGAGCTGCTGGATTTGAAGCGGTGAAACTTCCGAACGTTAATTGACCGGCTGCTGTAGATGCTGCTGTGACCGAAGTTGTAGCTGTAAGACCTGCACCGAAACTAAGTGTCGGAGCACTAGATGAGGTAGCAGCTGCAGCAGACGTGGTAGAGCCGGTGACCGGAATAAATCGCCACAGTAAACAACTGCAACAGAAACAACCGCTTAGAAAAAGTGTAGTAGGCTAGAAATATTTGGCGCGGGAAAAACATCATGTGCCTCACATTTCTATTATAAATTTATTCTCTTGTTCTCGTTTTTCGAAATTTATTCTGAGGACAATGTAATGGGGACGAAGTCCCCATTTGGCGAGGATAAGGAATCGAGGCGGCCCATGCCGCCAAGATGACGCAATCCGAGTCCACCGCCGACCCGCCGTCGGAAGCGGCGGTGTCTCGCACGCAAACCTGGGATCCACTGATTGCCCGGTTAGTTTGAAACATAGGATACGATCCTTTAGCAATGTCCGACCGAGCTCTAGCGAGCGTCGGACGGTATACGTCTGCCCGGGGCGTTACGTTTGCCTGGGG
This sequence comes from Toxorhynchites rutilus septentrionalis, assembly GCF_029784135.1. Taxonomy (NCBI): domain Eukaryota; kingdom Metazoa; phylum Arthropoda; class Insecta; order Diptera; family Culicidae; genus Toxorhynchites; species Toxorhynchites rutilus. The sequence continues at coordinate 41,074 of NW_026599828.1, forward strand.
CGATACGTTTGCCCGGTTAATTCTTGTTTTGAAATACAATACCGCGCCACAATATTTATAGCCTACTACACATTTTATAAGCGGTGGTTTCTGTTGCAGTCGTTTTCTGTGGCGATTTATTCCGGGAACCGGTAGAGCCGTAACTCCGAATGTAGACGCGCCAAATCCGAAACCAGTACTGGCGGTCGTCACTGGATTGGTGGTGCCCATCGTTGGCGCAACGCTCGCAACCGGGTTACCGAAAGTAAAACTCATTCTGCTGCTAACAACAATTTTACGTGCGAAAACTGAACAGGACGAGACGCGAAACACGATGGAAGCAAAGGTAAACATATATTCTGACGTGACAGTTCTATAAACAATAATTTCCAATGTCGTTCTTTCATATCGTTTCCAGATAATGCAAGCTTTTTAAATTTAGGGTTCCCAGAAAAAATCAAATCACAGACTTTATGAATGGCATTTGATTTATAACCAGATGGTGCAACGACTAAAATAATTATTTGAAATTCGTCTGAATTTTTCTCCAAATTTCACGGTTCAAGCTGGATGATTCGGATCAGAGCTAGTTATTTTCGAAGATAATAAATGTGATTGAATTTCATACATACACCTCCCACTTTCACTACAGTCATTTTCGGTGGATTAATTTCAACCTATCGGGGGGTGAAGTGGAAACTAAATGCAAGTGATTGAAGAATCTTGAACGAGAATGAATGAATATTATACGAGAATATTATAATGTCGAGATGTGGTAGAAGTTCTATTAAGTTTATAGTAAAAAGAAATTGTGAAGGATTCTAATTGAGCTTTTACAATTTCCTTTTACTATGAGCGTTCACTTATTAAGAAAACGTGAATGATTGAAAGTATTCATAACAATAAAAATCCATTCTGGGCGGGACGAAGTTAGGCGGGTCAGCTAGTGAACAATAAAATCCTGATGAAACGGTGAGTACAGATCGTTACCGACAACAAATGTAAAAAAGAGCGAATGTTGGAAAGTGTGAAAGTGGATGTGAGAAAGTGAGTAAAATGATGAAAATAATAAACTGAGAATGTGAAAAAGTGGCAAAGTGCGAAAGTGAGAAAATAAGAATGAGATGAAGAGATGGGAATAAATTGAGAAAAAGAGAAAAAGATAAAAAGAGAAAGAGATAAAGAGAGAAAGATAAAGAGATAAAGAGATAAAAAGATACAGAGATACAGAGATAAAGAGAGAAAGAGATAAATAGATAAAGAGATAAATGAGGTGAAGAGATAAGGCGAAAAGAGATAAAGAGATGAAGAGATGAATAGATGAAGAGATAAAGAGATATAGAGATAAAGTGATAAAGAGATAAAGAGATAAAGAAATAAAAAGATAAAAGGATAAAGAGATCAAAAGACCAAGAGATGAACAGATAAAGTGATTAAGAGATAGAGAGATGAAGAGACCGGAAAAGTTGAAAGAGAAAGAGAAAAAGAGAGATTTGATTGTTTTGAAAACAAAAAAAGCCGAATACAGCTGACAAAAAACCCTTCAAATGATATTTGCGTTTGGAGGGACTAGTGCAAATTATTATAATAAAACAAAATGGAATACATTTTTAAAGGTTTTATTTGAAATCAATCATATTTTTTCGACAATCAAGAATTGTTCTTGTTTAAGAATAGGGAAAAGCCTCTGTGAGTAGAACAATACAATATTCTTTCTCAGAAAGGCATAAAAACCCTATCATTTTTCGTTAAATGTTATTAAATTCAATTAAAAATTTAAATAGCATTGAATAAAAAATAAATTACTAAGCCTAAAAACCTCAACGAGACTTAAAACTAAAAAACCTCAAAAAATCATCTAAAATCTTTATCTTTTTGAATAGGGAAAAGCCTCTGTGAGTAGAACAACGCAAATGTTCTCTCTCAAAAAGGCATAAAAACCCTATCATTTTTCGTAAAATGTTATATTTAATACAATTCCACTAAAACTACAATGCATTATAAAACATGATTTGATGCCTTTCATTTTGAAAAAATTCAATTAAAAAATTGAATAATAATAAATAAGTAAGTAGTTAATAAACCCAAAAACCCAAAAAATCATCTACAAATATAACAGGAGCTAAAATAAACTCTACAACACGTAACAAAAACAAAACATCCTTAATTATTAATTCTAAAAATAATTGAAAACCGCCCTCGCCACCACGCCTATCATGCACAACAATAAGCTAAAACAGCAACAATTTAGGAGACTCACTCCTTTCATTGCCTTCAGCTTTTTATTCTCCTGTTTCAATTTTTCATTTTCGGCCCTAATATTCCAAAGACTTCTTTCAGCTTTCATCTTCCTGAATATGGCATCTTCGATTTCTGAAAAATTAGTTGGTTCCCAATCGAACACATCCTCGTCGTCAGCCCGAAGATATGTGTCATTGGGAACCAACGGCGGCGGCCTTTCATTCTCGATAAAATTCATGTTCGAATGAGCAATGCTCCAAAACCATACCTGGGGTCTATCGCTCGGCACAAGTGGTGGCGGAATTTCATCTTCGATCCAATCCACATCTGGATAGATGTACTTCTTATTGTGGGCTGGTTCGACTGGAAAGCGATCTTTTTTTGGTCCACCTCCATCTCCTCCTGCTTCCTGGTAGGCCCGAGAACTTTTGGGGCCTCCTAATCCTGTGGGAATCCTTGGCTTGAAGGTCATTTGCTTCATTTTCCTGGCTGAAGGTTATATTACTTGCTCTTTTCTTGTTGTTATAACCTTCAGTGAGCATTGTTATTCCATACACACAATGCTTGCTTTGATCGAATCAAAATGCAAGGAAAAAGCTTTCGGCCTACTTTTGCATTATTTTTCTTTCTGACATTATTATGTGTATGATTTTATATGGTGTAAAATGAAAAAATACTATTGACGAAAAATGTAACGAAAACGTTTTTGGTTTTGTTCGGTATTTTTCAATTGTTCAATGGTTTGAAAAGTGTTCTAAAGGAAGGATATGTGTATTGTCAAATCAGAAAATTCGGCCGAAACCATTTGTGCCTCAGTAATTTATCTGCCAATGCTAAGGAAATATCCGGAATCGATGAACTTTTTGTGGCAAAACTCGCACTCGATTTTTTCCTCATCGGGGAGCACAAGCAAATGACGATCACTGTTGGAACAATGCTTATAATGTGGAATGTGCGTAACATCATTGAATGAAAAAGAAGAACATTAATTTCAACATTTACATATCTTTATTGAAATACCAACTATGTCGAGTTTTAATTGTCATAATTCAACCGAAATGATCGCTCGTTATCCTTCCTCAGTGTATCGTGCATTTTACCAATTTCCTCCAAACGGGTGGTTATGCTGGAGGTGGATGATTCAATCCATTGTAGAGAATTCATGTGAGCATTTAGTATCTTTCCAATCTGCACCAAAGGATCGCTCGGATCGGAGTATTTGTTCGACTCGTTTAAATGTTCAATCACTTCCTTGAGATCCTCGGACATTTGTTTGAGCTGCGAGTCTAATGTTTCCGCCATTGAATAAGTTTGGCCTCGTTCGATATCAAACCTGAACGATTTTGGAAAGTTCCTCCTCGAGCGGTATAATACACTCCTCCAAATCGGTATGCTGAGCAGTGACGAATTCTAGCTCCTGCTCCATTGCATCTTACTCGGCCTTCACCTTCTCGACAGCCTCATTGAGGGCAACTATTTTTTCGCCATTGCCCAACAAAAGTTTATCCCAAGCGTTCACCTGGGTTAGTAAAAAGCTTCTCCTGTTCCTCCAACTCGAGCGTCCATTTGTTTATGAATTCTTCCAACTGACAGAAGTTCAGCTGTGTACCGGATACCGAAGATGACTGAGTTGTTTGCGTGGTCGTTGTCAAATTTGCCGCCGACTGAGCTGCTGGATTTGAAGCGGTGAAACTTCCCAACGTTAATTGACCGGCTGCTGTAGATGCTGCTGTGACCGAAGTTGTAGCTGTAAGACCTGCACCGAAACTAAGTGTCGGAGCACTAGATGAGGTAGCAGCTGCAGCAGACGTGGTAGAGCCGGAACTCCGAATGTAGACGCGCCAAATCCGAAACCAGTACTGGCGGTCGTCACTGGATTGGTGGTGCCCATCGTTGGCGCAACGCTCGCAACCGGGTTACCGAAAGTAAAACTCATTCTGCTGCTAACAACAATTTTACGTGCGAAAACTGAACAGGACGAGACGCGAAACACGATGGAAGCAAAGGTAAACATATATTCTGACGTGACAGTTCTATAAACAATAATTTCCAATATCGTTCTTTCATATCGTTTCCAGATAATGCAAGCTTTTTAAATTTAGGGTTCCCAGAAAGAATCAAATCACAGACTTTATGAATGGCATTTGATTTATAACCAGATGGTGCAACGACTAAAATAATTATTTGAAATTCGTCTGAATTTTTCTCCAAATTTCACGGTTCAAGCTGGATGATTCGGATCAGGGCTAGTTATTTTCGAAGATAATAAATGTGATTGAATTTCATACATACACCTTTCACTTTCACTACAGTCATTTTCGGTGGATTAATTTCAACCTATCGGGGGGTGAAGTGGAAACTAAATGCAAGTGATTGAAGAATCTTGAACGAGAATGAATGAATATTATACGAGAATATTATAATGTCGAGATGTGGTAGAAGTTCTATTAAGTTTATAGTAAAAAGAAATTGTGAAGGATTCTAATTGAGCTTTTACAATTTCCTTTTACTATGAGCGTTCACTTATTAAGAAAACGTGAATGATTGAAAGTATTCATAACAATAAAAATCCATTCTGGGCGGGACGAAGTTAGGCGGGTCAGCTAGTGAACAATAAAATCCTGATGAAACGGTGAGTACAGATCGTTACCGACAACAAATGTAAAAAAGAGCGAATGTTGGAAAGTGTGAAAGTGGATGTGAGAAAGTGAGTAAAATGCTGAAAATAATAAACTGAGAATGTGAAAAAGTGGCAAAGTGCGAAAGTGAGAAAATAAGAATGAGATGAAGAGATGGGAATAAATTGAGAAAAAGATAAAAAGAGAAAGAAATAAAGAGAGAAAGATAAAGAGATAAAGAGATAAAACGATACAGAGATACAGAGATAAAGAGAGAAAGAGATAAATGAGGTGAAGAGATAAGGCGAAAAGAGATAAAGAGATGAAGAGATGAAGAGATGAAGAGATGAATAGATGAAGAGATAAAGAGATATAGAGATAAAGAAATAAAGAGATAAAGTGATAAAGAGATAAAGAGATAAAGAAATAAAAAGATAAAAGGATGAAGAGATCAAAAGACCAAGAGATGAACAGATAAAGTGATTAAGAGATAGAGAGATGAAGAGACCGGAAAAGTTGAAGAGAAAGAGAAAAAGAGAGATTTGATTGTTTTGAAAACAAAAAAAGCCGAATACAGCAGACAAAAAACCCTTCAAATGATATTTGCGTTTGGAGGGACTAGTGCAAATTATTATAATAAAACAAAATGGAATACATTTTTAAAGGTTTTATTTGAAATCAATCATATTTTTTCGACAATCAAGAATTGTTCTTGTTTAAGAATAGGGAAAAGCCTCTGTGAGTAGAACAATACAATATTCTTGCTCAGAAAGGCATAAAAACCCTATCATTTTTCGTTAAATGTTATTAAATTCAATTAAAAATTTAAATAGCAATGAATAAAAAATAAATTACTAAACCTAAAAACCTCAACGAGACTAAAAACTAAAAAACCTCAAAAAATCATCTAAAATCTTTATCTTTTTGAATAGGGAAAAGCCTCTGTGAGTAGAACAACGCAAATGTTCTCTCTCAAAAAAGCATAAAAACCCTATCATTTTTCGTAAAATGTTATATTTAATACAATTCCACTAAAACTACAATGCATTATAAAACATGATTTGATGCCTTTCATTTTGAAAAATTCAGTTGAAAAATTGAATAATAATAAATAAGTAATTAGTTAATAAACCCAAAAAACCCAAAAAAATCATCTAAAAATATAACAGGAGCTAAAATAAACTCTACAACACGTAACAAAAACAAAACATCCTTAATTATTAATTCTAAAAATAATTAAAAACCGCCCTCGCCACCACGCCTATCATGCACAACAATAAGCTAGAACAGCAACAATTTAGGAGACTCACTCCTTTCGTTGCCTTCAGCTTTTCATTCTCCTGTTTCAATTTTTCATTTTCGGCCCTAATATTCCAAAGACTTCTTTCAGCTTTCATCTTCCTGAATATGGCATCTTCGATTTCTGAAAAATTAGTTGGTTCCCAATCGAACACATCCTTGTCGTCAGCCCGAAGATATGTGTCATTGGGAACCAACGGCGGCGGCCTTTCATTCTCGATAAAATCCATGTTCGAATGAGCAATGCTCCAAAACCATACCTGGGGTCTATCGCTCGGCACAAGTGGTGGCGGAATTTCATCTTCGATCCAATCCACATCTGGATAGATGTACTTCTTATTGTGGGCTGGTTCGACTGGAAAGCGATCTTTTTTTGGTCCACCTCCATCTCCTCCTGCTTCCTGGTAGGCCCGAGAACTTTTGGGGCCTCCTAATCCTGTGGGAATCCTTGGCTTGAAGGTCATTTGCTTCATTTTCCTGGCTGAAGGTTATATTACTTGCTCTTTTCTTGTTGTTATAACCTTCAGTGAGCATTGTTATTCCATACACACAATGCTTGCTTTGATCGAATCAAAATGCAAGGAAAAAGCTTTCGGCCTACTTTTGCATTATTTTTCTTTCTGACATTATTATGTGTATGATTTTATATGGTGTAAAATGAAAAAATACTATTGACGAAAAATGTAACGAAAACGTTTTTGGTTTTGTTCGGTATTTTTCAATTGTTCAATGGTTTGAATAGTGTTCTAAAGGAAGGATATGTGTATTGTCAAATCAGAAAATTCAGCCGAAACCATTTGTGCCTCAGTAATTTATCTGCCAATGCTAAGGAAATATCCGGAATCGATGAACTTTTTGTGGCAAAACCCGCACTCGATTTTTTCCTCATCGGGGAGCACAAGCAAATGACGATCACTGTTGGAACAATGCTTATAATGTGGAATGTGCGTAACATCATTGAATGAAAAAGAAGAACATTAATTTCAACATTTACATATCTTTATTGAAATACCAACTATGTCGAGTTTTAATTGTCATAATTCAACCGAAATGATCGCTCGTTATCCTTCCTCAGTGTATCGTGCATTTTACCAATTTCCTCCAAACGGGAGGTTATGCTGGAGGTGGATGATTCAATCCATTGTAGAGAATTCATGTGAGCATTTAGTATCTTTCCAATCTGCACCAAAGGATCGCTCGGATCGGAGTATTTGTTCGACTCGTTTAAATGTTCAATCACTTCCTTGAGATCCTCGGACATTTGTTTGAGCTGCGAGTCTAATGTTTCCGCCATTGAATAAGTTTGGCCTCGTTCGATATCAACCTGAACGATTTTGGAAAGTTCCTCCTCGAGCGGTATAATACACTCCTCCAAATCGGTATGCTGAGCAGTGACGAATTCTAGCTCCTGCTCCATTGCATCTTACTCGGCCTTCACCTTCTCGACAGCCTCATTGAGGGCAACTATTTTTTCGCCATTGCCCAACAAAAGTTTATCCCAAGCGTTCACCTGGGTTAGTAAAAAGCTTCTCCTGTTCCTCCAACTCGAGCGTCCATTTGTTTATGAATTCTTCCAACTGACAGAAGTTCAGCTGTGTACCGGATACCGAAGATGACTGAGTTGTTTGCGTGGTCGTTGTCAAATTTGCCTCCGACTGAGCTGCTGGATTTGAAGCGGTGAAACTTCCCAACGTTAATTGACCGGCTGCTGTAGATGCTGCTGTGACCGAAGTTGTAGCTGTAAGACCTGCACCGAAACTAAGTGTCGGAGCACTAGATGAGGTAGCAGCTGCAGCAGACGTGGTAGAGCCGGAACTCCGAATGTAGACGCGCCAAATCCGAAACCAGTACTGGCGGTCGTCACTGGATTGGTGGTGCCCATCGTTGGCGCAACGCTCGCAACCGGGTTACCGAAAGTAAAACTCATTCTGCTGCTAACAACAATTTTACGTGCGAAAACTGAACAGGACGAGACGCGAAACACGATGGAAGCAAAGGTAAACATATATTCTGACGTGACAGTTCTATAAACAATAATTTCCAATGTCGTTCTTTCATATCGTTTCCAGATAATGCAAGCTTTTTAAATTTAGGGTTCCCAGAAAAAATCAAATCACAGACTTTATGAATGGCATTTGATTTATAACCAGATGGTGCAACGACTAAAATAATTATTTGAAATTCGTCTGAATTTTTCTCCAAATTTCACGGTTCAAGCTGGATGATTCGGATCAGAGCTAGTTATTTTCGAAGATAATAAATGTGATTGAATTTCATACATACACCTCCCACTTTCACTACAGTCATTTTCGGTGGATTAATTTCAACCTATCGGGGGGTGAAGTGGAAACTAAATGCAAGTGATTGAAGAATCTTGAACGAGAATGAATGAATATTATACGAGAATATTATAATGTCGAGATGTGGTAGAAGTTCTATTAAGTTTATAGTAAAAAGAAATTGTGAAGGATTCTAATTGAGCTTTTACAATTTCCTTTTACTATGAGCGTTCACTTATTAAGAAAACGTGAATGATTGAAAGTATTCATAACAATAAAAATCCATTCTGGGCGGGACGAAGTTAGGCGGGTCAGCTAGTGAACAATAAAATCCTGATGAAACGGTGAGTACAGATCGTTACCGACAACAAATGTAAAAAAGAGCGAATGTTGGAAAGTGTGAAAGTGGATGTGAGAAAGTGAGTAAAATGATGAAAATAATAAACTGAGAATGTGAAAAAGTGGCAAAGTGCGAAAGTGAGAAAATAAGAATGAGATGAAGAGATGGGAATAAATTGAGAAAAAGAGAAAAAGATAAAAAGAGAAAGAGATAAAGAGAGAAAGATAAAGAGATAAAGAGATAAAAAGATACAGAGATACAGAGATAAAGAGAGAAAGAGATAAATAGATAAAGAGATAAATGAGGTGAAGAGATAAGGCGAAAAGAGATAAAGAGATGAAGAGATGAATAGATGAAGAGATAAAGAGATATAGAGATAAAGTGATAAAGAGATAAAGAGATAAAGAAATAAAAAGATAAAAGGATAAAGAGATCAAAAGACCAAGAGATGAACAGATAAAGTGATTAAGAGATAGAGAGATGAAGAGACCGGAAAAGTTGAAGAGAAAGAGAAAAAGAGAGATTTGATTGTTTTGAAAACAAAAAAAGCCGAATACAGCTGACAAAAAACCCTTCAAATGATATTTGCGTTTGGAGGGACTAGTGCAAATTATTATAATAAAACAAAATGGAATACATTTTTAAAGGTTTTATTTGAAATCAATCATATTTTTTCGACAATCAAGAATTGTTCTTGTTTAAGAATAGGGAAAAGCCTCTGTGAGTAGAACAATACAATATTCTTTCTCAGAAAGGCATAAAAACCCTATCATTTTTCGTTAAATGTTATTAAATTCAATTAAAAATTTAAATAGCAATGAATAAAAAATAAATTACTAAACCTAAAAACCTCAACGAGACTAAAAACTAAAAAACCTCAAAAAATCATCTAAAATCTTTATCTTTTTGAATAGGGAAAAGCCTCTGTGAGTAGAACAACGCAAATGTTCTCTCTCAAAAAGGCATAAAAACCCTATCATTTTTCGTAAAATGTTATATTTAATACAATTCCACTAAAACTACAATACACTATAAAACATGATTTGATGCCTTTCATTTTGAAAAATTCAATTAAAAAATTGAATAATAATAAATAAGTAATTAGTTAATAAACCCAAAAAAATCATTTAAAAATATAACAGGAGCTAAAATAAACTCTACAACACGTAACAAAAACAAAACATCCTTAATTATTAATTCTAAAAATAATTAAAAACCGCCCTCGCCACCACGTCTATCATGCACAACAATAAGCTAGAACAGCAACAATTTAGGAGACTCACTCCTTTCGTTGCCTTCAGCTTTTCATTCTCCTGTTTCAATTTTTCATTTTCGGCCCTAATATTCCAAAGACTTCTTTCAGCTTTCATCTTCCTGAATATGGCATCTTCGATTTCTGAAAAATTAGTTGGTTCCCAATCGAACACATCCTCGTCGTCAGCCCGAAGATATGTGTAATTGGGAACCAACGGCGGCGGCCTTTCATTCTCGATAAAATTCATGTTCGAATGAGCAATGTTCCAAAACCATACCTGGGGTCTATCGCTCGGCACAAGTGGTGGCGGAATTTCATCTTCGATCCAATCCACATCTGGATAGATGTACTTCTTATTGTGGGCTGGTTCGACTGGAAAGCGATCTTTTTTTGGTCCACCTCCATCTCCTCCTGCTTCCTGGTAGGCCCGAGAACTTTTGGGGCCTCCTAATCCTGTGGGAATCCTTGGCTTGAAGGTCATTTGCTTCATTTTCCTGGCTGAAGGTTATATTACTTGCTCTTTTCTTGTTGTTATAACCTTCAGTGAGCATTGTTATTCCATACACACAATGCTTGCTTTGATCGAATCAAAATGCAAGGAAAAAGCTTTCGGCCTACTTTTGCATTATTTTTCTTTCTGACATTATTATGTGTATGATTTTATATGGTGTAAAATGAAAAAATACTATTGACGAAAAATGTAACGAAAACGTTTTTGGTTTTGTTCGGTATTTTTCAATTGTTCAATAGTTTGAAAAGTGTTCTAAAGGAAGGATATGTGTATTGTCAAATCAGAAAATTCGGCCGAAACCATTTGTGCCTCAGTAATTTATCTGCCAATGCTAAGGAAATATCCGGAATCGATGAACTTTTTGTGGCAAAACTCGCACTCGATTTTTTCCTCATCGGGGAGCACAAGCAAATGACGATCACTGTTGGAACAATGCTTATAATGTGGAATGTGCGTAACATCATTGAATGAAAAAGAAGAACATTAATTTCAACATTTACATATCTTTATTGAAATACCAACTATGTCGAGTTTTAATTGTCATAATTCAACCGAAATGATCGCTCGTTATCCTTCCTCAGTGTATCGTGCATTTTACCAATTTCCTCCAAACGGGTGGTTATGCTGGAGGTGGATGATTCAATCCATTGTAGAGAATTCATGTGAGCATTTAGTATCTTTCCAATCTGCACCAAAGGATCGCTCGGATCGGAGTATTTGTTCGACTCGTTTATATGTTCAATCACTTCCTTGAGATCCTCGGACATTTGTTTGAGCTGCGAGTCTAATGTTTCCGCCATTGAGTAAGTTTGGCCTCGTTCGATATCAACCTGAACGATTTTGGAAAGTTCCTCCTCGAGCGGTATAATACACTCCTCCAAATCGGTATGCTGAGCAGTGACGAATTCTAGGTCCTGCTCCATTGCATCTTACTCGGCCTTCACCTTCTCGACAGCCTCATTGAGGGCAACTATTTTTTCGCCATTGCCCAACAAAAGTTTATCCCAAGCGTTCACCTGGGTTAGTAAAAAGCTTCTCCTGTTCCTCCAACTCGAGCATCCATTTGTTTATGAATTCTTCCAACTGACAGAAGTTCAGCTGTGTACCGGATACCGAAGATGACTGAGTTGTTTGCGTGGTCGTTGTCAAATTTGCCGCCGACTGAGCTGCTGGATTTGAAGCGGTGAAACTTCCCAACGTTAATTGACCGGCTGCTGTAGATGCTGCTGTGACCGAAGTTGTTGCTGTAAGACCTGCTCCGAAACTAAGTGTCGGAGCACTAGATGAGGTAGCAGCTGCAGCAGACGTGGTAGAGCCGGAAGATAAAGAAATAAAGAGATAAAGTGATAAAGAGATAAAGAAATAAAAAGATAAAAGGATAAAGAGATCAAAAGACCAAGAGATGAACAGATAAAGTGATTAAGAGATAGAGAGAGGTCTCTTCATCTCTCTATCAAGTTGAAGTTAAGTTGAAGTCAAGTTAAGTTGAAGAGAAAGAGAAAAAGAGAGATTTGATTGTTTTGAAAACAAAAAAAGCCGAATACAGCAGACAAAAAACCCTTCAAATGATATTTGCGTTTGGAGGGACTAGTGCAAATTATTATAATAAAACAAAATGGAATACATTTTTAAAGGTTTTATTTGAAATCAATCATATTTTTTCGACAATCAAGAATTGTTCTTGTTTAAGAATAGGGAAAAGCCTCTGTGAGTAGAACAATACAATATTCTTTCTCAGAAAGGCATAAAAACCCTATCATTTTTCGTTAAATGTTATTAAATTCAATTAAAAATTTAAATAGCAATGAATAAAAAATAAATTACTAAACCTAAAAACCTCAACGAGACTAAAAACTAAAAAACCTCAAAAAATCATCTAAAATCTTTATCTTTTTGGATAGGGAAAAGCCTCTGTGAGTAGAACAACGCAAATGTTCTCTCTCAAAAAGGCATAAAAACCCTATCATTTTTCGTAAAATGTTATATTTCCATGTTACAATTCCACTAAAACTACAATACACTATAAAACATGATTTGATGCCTTTCATTTTGAAAAATTCAATTAAAAAATTGAATAATAATAAATAAGTAATTAGTTAATAAACCCAAAAAACCCAAAAAATTCATTTAAAAATATAACAGGAGCTAAAATAAACTCTACAACACGTAACAAAAACAAAACATCCTTAATTATTAATTCTAAAAATAATTGAAAACCGCCCTCGCCACCACGCCTATCATGCACAACAATAAGCTAGAACAGCAACAATTTAGGAGACTCACTCCTTTCGTTGCCTTCAGCTTTTCATTCTCCTGTTTCAATTTTTCATTTTCGGCCCTAATATTCCAAAGACTTCTTTCAGCTTTCATCTTCCTGAATATGGCATCTTCGATTTCTGAAAAATTAGTTGGTTCCCAATCGAACACATCCTCGTCGTCAGCCCGAAGATATGTGTCATTGGGAACCAACGGCGGCGGCCTTTCATTCTCGATAAAATTCATGTTCGAATGAGCAATGCTCCAAAACCATACCTGGGGTCTATCGCTCGGCACAAGTGGTGGCGGAATTTCATCTTCGATCCAATCCACATCTGGATAGATGTACTTCTTATTGTGGGCTGGTTCGACTGGAAAGCGATCTTTTTTTGGTCCACCTCCATCTCCTCCTGCTTCCTGGTAGGCCCGAGAACTTTTGGGGCCTCCTAATCCTGTGGGAATCCTTGGCTTGAAGGTCATTTGCTTCATTTTCCTGGCTGAAGGTTATATTACTTGCTCTTTTCTTGTTGTTATAACCTTCAGTGAGCATTGTTATTCCATACACACAATGCTTGCTTTGATCGAATCAAAATGCAAGGAAAAAGCTTTCGGCCTACTTTTGCATTATTTTTCTTTCTGACATTATTATGTGTATGATTTTATATGGTGTAAAATGAAAAAATACTATTGACGAAAAATGTAACGAAAACGTTTTTGGTTTTGTTCGGTATTTTTCAATGGTTTGAAAAGTGTTCTAAAGGAAGGATATGTGTATTGTCAAATCAGAAAATTCGGCCGAAACCATTTGTGCCTCAGTAATTTATCTGCCAATGCTAAGGAAATATCCGGAATCGATGAACTTTTTGTGGCAAAACTCGCACTCGATTTTTTCCTCATCGGGGAGCACAAGCAAATGACGATCACTGTTGGAACAATGCTTATAATGTGGAATGTGCGTAACATCATTGAATGAAAAAGAAGAACATTAATTTCAACATTTACATATCTTTATTGAAATACCAACTATGTCGAGTTTTAATTGTCATAATTCAACCGAAATGATCGCTCGTTATCCTTCCTCAGTGTATCATGCATTTTACCAATTTCCTCCAAACGGGTGGTTATGCTGGAGGTGGATGATTCAATCCATTGTAGAGAATTCATGTGAGCATTTAGTATCTTTCCAATCTGCACCAAAGGATCGCTCGGATCGGAGTATTTGTTCGACTCGATATCAGTTTCGTAAGTTTCGATATCAACCTGAACGATTTTGGAAAGTTCCTCCTCGAGCGGTATAATACACTCCTCCAAATCGCTGTGTACCGGATACCGAAGATGACTGAGTTGTTTGCGTGGTCGTTGTCAAATTTGCCGCCGGCTGAGCTGCTGGATTTGAAACGGTGAAACTTCCCAACGTTAATTGACCGGCTGCTGTAGATGCTGCTGTGACCGAAGTTGTAGCTGTAAAACCTGCACCGAAACTAAGTGTCGGAGCACTAGATGAGGTAGCAGCTGCAGCAGACGTGGTAGAGCCGGAACTCCGAATGTAGACGCGCCAAATCCGAAACCAGTACTGGCGGTCGTCACTGGATTGGTGGTGCCCATCGTTGGCGCAACGCTCGCAACCGGGTTACCGAAAGTAAAACTCATTTTGCTGCTAACAACAATTTTACGTGAGAAAACTGAACAGGACGAGACGCGAAACACGATGGAAGCAAAGGTAAACATATATTCTGACGTGACAATTCTATAAACAATAATTTCCAATATCGTTCTTTCATATCGTTTCCAGATAATGCAAGCTTTTAAAATTTAGGGTTCCCAGAAAGAATCAAATCACAGACTTTATGAATGGCATTTGATTTATAACCAGATGGTGCAACGACTAAAATAATTATTCGAAATTCGTCTGAATTTTTCTCCAAATTTCACGGTTCAAGCTGGATGATTCGGATCAGGGCTAGTTATTTTCGAAGATAATAAATGTGATTGAATTTCATACATACACCTCCCACTTTCACTACAGTCATTTTCGGTGGATTAATTTCAACCTATCGGGGGGTGAAGTGGAAACTAAATGCAAGTGATTGAAGAATCTTGAACGAGAATGAATGAATATTATACGAGAATATTATAATGTCGAGATGTGGTAGAAGTTCTATTAAGTTTATAGTAAAAAGAAATTGTGAAGGATTCTAATTGAGCTTTTACAATTTCCTTTTACTATGAGCGTTCACTTATTAAGAAAACGTGAATGATTGAAAGTATTCATAACAATAAAAATCCATTCTGGGCGGGACGAAGTTAGGCGGGTCAGCTAGTGAACAATAAAATCCTGATGAAACGGTGAGTACAGATCGTTACCGACAACAAATGTAAAAAAGAGCGAATGTTGGAAAGTGTGAAAGTGGATGTGAGAAAGTGAGTAAAATGATGAAAATAATAAACTGAGAATGTGAAAAAGTGGCAAAGTGCGAAAGTGAGAAAATAAGAATGAGATGAAGAGATGGGAATAAATTGAGAAAAAGAGAAAAAGATAAAAAGAGAAATAGATAAAGAGAGAAAGATAAAGAGATAAAAAGATGCAGAGATACAGAGATAAAGAGAGAAAGAGATAAATAGATAAAGAGATAAATGAGGTGAAGAGATAAGGCGAAAAGAGATAAAGAGATGAATAGATGAAGAGATAAAGAGATATAGAGATAAAGAAATAAAGAGATAAAGTGATAAAGAGATAAAGAGATAAAGAAATAAAAAGATAAAAGGATAAAGAGATCAAAAGACCAAGAGATGAACAGATAAAGTGATTAAGAGATAGAGAGATGAAGAGACCGGAAAAGTTGAAGAGAAAGAGAAAAAGAGAGATTTGATTGTTTTGAAAACAAAAAAAGCCGAATACAGCAGACAAAAAACCCTTCAAATGATATTTGCGCTTGGAGGGACTAGTGCAAATTATTATAATAAAACAAAATGGAATACATTTTTAAAGGTTTTATTTGAAATCAATCATATTTTTTCGACAATCAAGAATTGTTCTTGTTTAAGAACAGGGAAAAGCCTCTGTGAGTAGAACAATACAATATTCTTTCTCAGAAAGGCATAAAAACCCTATCATTTTTCGTTAAATGTTATTAAATTCAATTAAAAATTTAAATAGCAATGAATAAAAAATAAATTACTAAACCTAAAAACCTCAACGAGACTAAAAACTAAAAAACCTCAAAAATTCATCTAAAATCTTTATCTTTTTGAATAGGGAAAAGCCTCTGTGAGTAGAACAACGCAAATGTTCTCTCTCAAAAAGGCATAAAAACCCTATCATTTTTCGTAAAATGTTATATTTAATACAATTCCACTAAAACTACAATGCATTATAAAACATGATTTGATTTTTCATTTTGAAAAATTCAATTAAAAAATTGAATAATAATAAATAAGTAATTAGTTAATAAACCCAAAAAACCCAAAAAAATCATCTAAAAATATAACAGGATCTAAAATAAACTCTACAACACGTAACAAAAACAAAACATCCTTAATTATTAATTCTAAAAATAATTAAAAACCGCCCTCGCCACCACGCCTATCATGCACAACAATAAGCTAGAACAGCAACAATTTAGGAGACTCACTCCTTTCGTTGCCTTCAGCTTTTCATTCTCCTGTTTCAATTTTTCATTTTCGGCCCTAATATTCCAAAGACTTCTTTCAGCTTTCATCTTCCTGAATATGGCATCTTCGATTTCTGAAAAATTAGTTGGTTCCCAATCGAACACATCCTCGTCGTCAGCCCGAAGATATGTGTCATTGGGAACCAACGGCGGCGGCCTTTCATTCTCGATAAAATCCATGTTCGAATGAGCAATGCTCCAAAACCATACCTGGGGTCTATCGCTCGGCACAAGTGGTGGCGGAATTTCATCTTCGATCCAATCCACATCTGGATAGATGTACTTCTTATTGTGGGCTGGTTCGACTGGAAAGCGATCTTTTTTTGGTCCACCTCCATCTCCTCCTGCTTCCTGGTAGGCCCGAGAACTTTTGGGGCCTCCTAATCCTGTGGGAATCCTTGGCTTGAAGGTCATTTGCTTCATTTTCCTGGCTGAAGGTTATATTACTTGCTCTTTTCTTGTTGTTATAACCTTCAGTGAGCATTGTTATTCCATACACACAATGCTTGCTTTGATCGAATCAAAATGCAAGGAAAAAGCTTTCGGCCTACTTTTGCATTATTTTTCTTTCTGACATTATGTGTATGATTTTATATGGTGTAAAATAAAAAAAATACTATTGACGAAAAATGTAACGAAAACGTTTTTGGTTTTGTTCGGTATTTTTCAATTGTTCAATGGTTTGAAAAGTGTTCTAAAGGAAGGATATGTGTATTGTCAAATCAGAAAATTCGGCCGAAACCATTTGTGCCTCAGTAATTTATCTGCCAATGCTAAGGAAATATCCGGAATCGATGAACTTTTTGTGGCAAAACTCGCACTCGATTTTTTCCTCATCGGGGAGCACAAGCAAATGACGATCACTGTTGGAACAATGCTTATAATGTGGAATGTGCGTAACATCATTGAATGAAAAAGAAGAACATTAATTTCAACATTTACATATCTTTATTGAAATACCAACTATGTCGAGTTTTAATTGTCATAATACAACCGAAATGATCGCTCGTTATCCTTCCTCAGTGTATCGTGCATTTTACCAATTTCCTCCAAACGGGTGGTTATGCTGGAGGTGGATGATTCAATCCATTGTAGAGAATTCATGTGAGCATTTAGTATCTTTCCAATCTGCACCAAAGGATCGCTCGGATCGGAGTATTTGTTCGACTCGTTTAAATGTTCACTTCCTTGAGATCCTCGGACATTTGTTTGAGCTGCGAGTCTAATGTTTCCGCCATTGAATAAGTTTGGCCTCGTTCGATATCAACCTGAACGATTTTGGAAAGTTCCTCCTCGAGCGGTATATACACTCCTCCAAATCGGTATGCTGAGCAGTGACGAATTCTAGCTCCTGCTCCATTGCATCTTACTCGGCCTTCACCTTCTCGACAGCCTCATTGAGGGCAACTATTTTTTCGCCATTGCCCAACAAAAGTTTATCCCAAGCGTTCACCTGGGTTAGTAAAAAGCTTCTCCTGTTCCTCCAACTCGAGCGTCCATTTGTTTATGAATTCTTCCAACTGACAGAAGTTCAGCTGTGTACCGGATACCGAAGATGACTGAGTTGTTTGCGTGGTCGTTGTCAAATTTGCCGCCGACTGAGCTGCTGGATTTGAAGCGGTGAAACTTCCGAACGTTAATTGACCGGCTGCTGTAGATGCTGCTGTGACCGAAGTTGTAGCTGTAAGACCTGCACCGAAACTAAGTGTCGGAGCACTAGATGAGGTAGCAGCTGCAGCAGACGTGGTAGAGCCGGAACTCCGAATGTAGACGCGCCAAATCCGAAACCAGTACTGGCGGTCGTCACTGGATTGGTGGTGCCCATCGTTGGCGCAACGCTCGCAACCGGGTTACCGAAAGTAAAACTCATTTTGCTGCTAACAACAATTTTACGTGCGAAAACTGAACAGGACGAGACGCGAAACACGATGGAAGCAAAGGTAAACATATATTCTGACGTGACAGTTCTATAAACAATATATTGAGAATGTTCTGGAACACGAAAGAAAGACCGAATAAACTTCTATTAACGCTTTATTAGAACGAAGGTGTTAACTGCACGAAGTGCTTACATGGAGTGAATAAAAAGTAAACGTGTCTCTTCCGTTACACTGTTTGTTTGTTTGCTTGACAACCTGCGTTGCTATCCAGTGTAACCAGAATAGCCGATTGCTACTTCGATGACACCCCCTCTCAATCCGCTATTCCGAGACGGCGTCCAAGTTGTTCTAGACGATAGTGTTCCATCGGCTTGGTGAAGAAATCAGCCAGTTGATTTTCGGTTCGCACATGTTCAATCTTCACGCTGCCATTGGAAATGTGATCCCGTATGAAATGATGCTTCACATCAATATGCTTAGAGCGTTTCGATTCACAGTTCTTGGCCATCCCGATACAACCTTGGTTGTCCTCGTAGATTGTGACTGGAACACTGGAGCTCTTCAATTTCAGATCGTCGAGAATCCCAGAGAGCCAAACTGCTTCCGATACTGACGAGCTGAGTGCGATGTATTCAGCCTCGTATGACGACGTTGCCACCGTTGCTTGCTTTTTGCTTGACCAGCTTACGAGATTGCCAAACACGAAAAAGGCAAAGCCACTTACTGATTTACGATCATCGGCGTCTGAGGCCCAATCCGCATCGACGTAGCCTACCAACGGTTCAGCAGAGCTCTGTCGATTGAATAATAAACCTTTGGCTTTCGTCCCTTTGATGTAGCGAACTACTCTCTTCAAGCTTTGCCAATGCTGTGCGGTTGCCTTCTGCTGGAACCGTCCTAAGAAACCCACGGAATAACATATGTCCGGCCTAGTACACAGCATCACGTACATCAACGACCCGAGCTTCCTCACTAGTCCATCGAATTCAACCAAATGACTTCGCATGTCACTTCCTTCTTTCATCCGGAGCCTTGCCAGTTGCTTTATCATCAGCTACTTCCCCCTCTTGGTCGTACGGGAAATTCATCACCAATGAGTCATCATCAACAGGCTTTACCTGGGCATACGGAAACGTTCCTTCGTCGAATTTCACGTCACGAGCAATGCTTATTTTACGCGCTTGCATGTTCCAGAGCCTATATCCATTCGGTGCATATCCGATCATGATCATCTCACGGCTCTTCGGATCCAACTTCTTCCTTTGTTGATTTGGAATCCATGCGAAACATCGACACCCGAACACTCGTAACTTCTCCAAACTTGGCTTGGAACCGAACCATCTCTCAGCCGGAGAAATTCCAACAGGCAGAGCAGCCGTGGGACTTCGGTTCAATAAATACACACACGCTAACGCTGCCTCGGACCATAGATCTTTCGGTGCACTTGAGTCGATTAGCACAGTCCGAATTCTTTCAACCAATGTCCTATTGAATCTCTCAGCGACTCCGTTCTGCTGTGGCGTGTAAGCAACAGTAACGTCAAGCTGTATTCCTTTTTTCTTGTAAAATTCCATTTGAGCATTAGAGCAGTATTCACGTCCCTGATCAACAGTCATTCTCGAAATCGACAGACCGAATGCTGCCGACACACTGGCTTCATATTCACGGAATTTTTCGAATACGTCGGATTTCTTCCTCAGAAGGTAGATCATCGCAAAATGGCTGTAGTCGTCGATGAATGAAACGATGTACCTAGACCCGTCCCAAGCTGGAGGGTCTATGGGACCACACACATCGGAATGAATACGTTCCAGGGGCCGACTCGCACGGCTACGATATCCACTAAACGGCTCACGACATTGCTTGCCTTTTACACAAGCTTCACAGAAACCAACCGATTCATCTTTCTTGACGTCACCCAGCATCCCTTCTTTTATCATTGTGTCCATTCCGTGCTGGCTAATATGACCGAGTCGACGGTGCCATAATTTGCTCGGCTTCGTATCACAAACTTTTGCGCACTTGGTTTCAAGCATCAGCACTATTTCATACAAACTGCCGACTAACTTACCAGTCGCCAAAAGTTCATCACCTTTCTTCAAGAGGGCCTTGTTTCCGGAAAATGCTACATCAATGCCAGCTCCTGCCAGTTTCTTCACCGACATTAAATTTTCCCTCAGATCCGGCACGAACAGGACATCCTTCATGTTAAACAGGACTCCTTTGTTACTCGTCGCGTCGATTTTTCCAATTGTCTTAGCAATCATTGCTTGACCTTCTTTCGCCACTCTAATTTCGATGGGACACACCAGCGTTTGGAAAGATGAAAATAACCATTTGTCACTCACCAAGTGATCGCTGCAGCCGGAATCCAACTTGAATGCCACTTTGTTGGTTCTACCATGAGTCGAATTTGCCGCATCTGCCATGAAGCTTACTGCGCTCTTCTTAACACAGTTTGCCTCGCCTTTGCCATGTCCGTTGCTATGACTGTTGCTACGACCATCGTTTTTGTTACCGTTGCCATGACTACGTTGTTTGCAGTCTTTTTTCATGTGCCCACGCATGCCGCATTTGTGGCACTTTCCGAAAAATTTGCTTCCAGAAAACGCAGCTGAATTAACCTCACTGTGTTCATCTTGACGGTCCGACCGTTTAGATTCCTCTGCCAGTAGCCTTTGCTTCACTAAATCAAGAGTTAAATCCTGCTCACTCACGTTCTCCAACGCTGTCACCAATGGATCAAACGAATCCGGAAGGGTCAAGAAGAGTTGTGAAACCAGATCGCCTTCCGCCAGAGTTGCACCGGCCGTTTTGAGCTTCCTCACTAGTCCATCGAATTCAACCAAATGACTTCGCATGTCACTTCCTTCTTTCATCCGGAGCCTTGCCAGTTGCTTCCTTATCAGCGTTTGACTCGCCACGGACTTTTTCGCGTACGTTGCCTCGAGACTTTCCCACATCTCCTTCGTAGTTTTCTTTTCGCGTACTACTTCCAAGCACTCATCCGAAATACAGCTCACCAGCATCGATTTTCCTTTCCGGTCCAATTCGTCAAATTTCGCACGCTCAGCTGCTACTTCCGGGGCCACCCCGGTGAGCACTTCTGATACGCCAGCGGCTTCAAGAAACAGCTTCACTCGGTAACTCCAATTCTGAAATTCGCTTCCATTTCCACGGAACTGCGGAATTCCATTCGTCAACTCTTTCTGTGATGGGCCCATAACCTATTGAGAATGTTCTGGAACACGAAAGAAAGACCGAATAAACTTCTATTAACGCTTTATTAGAACGAAGGTGTTAACTGCACGAAGTGCTTACATGGAGTGAATAAAAAGTAAACGTGTCTCTTCCGTTACACTGTTTGTTTGTTTGCTTGACAACCTGCGTTGCTATCCAGTGTAACCAGAATAGCCGATTGCTACTTCGATGACACAATAATTTCCAATGTCGTTCTTTCATATCGTTTCCAGATAATGCAAGCTTTTTAAATTTAGGGTTCCCAGAAAGAATCAAATCACAGACTTTATGAATGGCATTTGATTTATAACCAGATGGTGCAACGACTAAAATAATTATTTGAAATTCGTCTGAATTTTTCTCCAAATTTCACGGTTCAAGCTGGATGATTCGGATCAGGGCTAGTTATTTTCGAAGATAATAAATGTGATTGAATTTCATACATACACCTTTCACTTTCACTACAGTCATTTTCGGTGGATTAATTTCAACCTATCGGGGGGTGAAGTGGAAACTAAATGCAAGTGATTGAAGAATCTTGAACGAGAATGAATGAATATTATACGAGAATATTATAATGTCGAGATGTGGTAGAAGTTCTATTAAGTTTATAGTAAAAAGAAATTGTGAAGGATTCTAATTGAGCTTTTACAATTTCCTTTTACTATGAGCGTTCACTTATTAAGAAAACGTGAATGATTGAAAGTATTCATAACAATAAAAATCCATTCTGGGCGGGACGAAGTTAGGCGGGTCAGCTAGTGAACAATAAAATCCTGATGAAACGGTGAGTACAGATCGTTACCGACAACAAATGTAAAAAAGAGCGAATGTTGGAAAGTGTGAAAGTGGATGTGAGAAAGTGAGTAAAATGATGAAAATAATAAACTGAGAATGTGAAAAAGTGGCAAAGTGCGAAAGTGAGAAAATAAGAATGAGATGAAGAGATGGGAATAAATTGAGAAAAAGAGAAAAAGATAAAAAGAGAAATAGATAAAGAGAGAAAGATAAAGAGATAAAAAGATGCAGAGATACAGAGATAAAGAGAGAAAGAGATAAATAGATAAAGAGATAAATGAGGTGAAGAGATAAGGCGAAAAGAGATAAAGAGATGAAGAGATGAATAGATGAAGAGATAAAGAGATATAGAGATAAAGAAATAAAGAGATAAAGTGATAAAGAGATAAAGAGATAAAGAAATAAAAAGATAAAAGGATAAAGAGATCAAAAGACCAAGAGATGAACAGATAAAGTGATTAAGAGATAGAGAGATGAAGAGACCGGAAAAGTTGAAGAGAAAGAGAAAAAGAGAGATTTGATTGTTTTGAAAACAAAAAAAGCCGAATACAGCAGACAAAAAACCCTTCAAATGATATTTGCGCTTGGAGGGACTAGTGCAAATTATTATAATAAAACAAAATGGAATACATTTTTAAAGGTTTTATTTGAAATCAATCATATTTTTTCGACAATCAAGAATTGTTCTTGTTTAAGAACAGGGAAAAGCCTCTGTGAGTAGAACAATACAATATTCTTTCTCAGAAAGGCATAAAAACCCTATCATTTTTCGTTAAATGTTATTAAATTCAATTAAAAATTTAAATAGCAATGAATAAAAAATAAATTACTAAACCTAAAAACCTCAACGAGACTAAAAACTAAAAAACCTCAAAAATTCATCTAAAATCTTTATCTTTTTGAATAGGGAAAAGCCTCTGTGAGTAGAACAACGCAAATGTTCTCTCTCAAAAAGGCATAAAAACCCTATCATTTTTCGTAAAATGTTATATTTAATACAATTCCACTAAAACTACAATGCATTATAAAACATGATTTGATTTTTCATTTTGAAAAATTCAATTAAAAAATTGAATAATAATAAATAAGTAATTAGTTAATAAACCCAAAAAACCCAAAAAAATCATCTAAAAATATAACAGGATCTAAAATAAACTCTACAACACGTAACAAAAACAAAACATCCTTAATTATTAATTCTAAAAATAATTAAAAACCGCCCTCGCCACCACGCCTATCATGCACAACAATAAGCTAGAACAGCAACAATTTAGGAGACTCACTCCTTTCGTTGCCTTCAGCTTTTCATTCTCCTGTTTCAATTTTTCATTTTCGGCCCTAATATTCCAAAGACTTCTTTCAGCTTTCATCTTCCTGAATATGGCATCTTCGATTTCTGAAAAATTAGTTGGTTCCCAATCGAACACATCCTCGTCGTCAGCCCGAAGATATGTGTCATTGGGAACCAACGGCGGCGGCCTTTCATTCTCGATAAAATCCATGTTCGAATGAGCAATGCTCCAAAACCATACCTGGAGTCTATCGCTCGGCACAAGTGGTGGCGGAATTTCATCTTCGATCCAATCCACATCTGGATAGATGTACTTCTTATTGTGGGCTGGTTCGACTGGAAAGCGATCTTTTTTTGGTCCACCTCCATCTCCTCCTGCTTCCTGGTAGGCCCGAGAACTTTTGGGGCCTCCTAATCCTGTGGGAATCCTTGGCTTGAAGGTCATTTGCTTCATTTTCCTGGCTGAAGGTTATATTACTTGCTCTTTTCTTGTTGTTATAACCTTCAGTGAGCATTGTTATTCCATACACACAATGCTTGCTTTGATCGAATCAAAATGCAAGGAAAAAGCTTTCGGCCTACTTTTGCATTATTTTTCTTTCTGACATTATGTGTATGATTTTATATGGTGTAAAATAAAAAAATACTATTGACGAAAAATGTAACGAAAACGTTTTTGGTTTTGTTCGGTATTTTTCAATTGTTCAATGGTTTGAAAAGTGTTCTAAAGGAAGGATATGTGTATTGTCAAATCAGAAAATTCGGCCGAAACCATTTGTGCCTCAGTAATTTATCTGCCAATGCTAAGGAAATATCCGGAATCGATGAACTTTTTGTGGCAAAACTCGCACTCGATTTTTTCCTCATCGGGGAGCACAAGCAAATGACGATCACTGTTGGAACAATGCTTATAATGTGGAATGTGCGTAACATCATTGAATGAAAAAGAAGAACATTAATTTCAACATTTACATATCTTTATTGAAATACCAACTATGTCGAGTTTTAATTGTCATAATACAACCGAAATGATCGCTCGTTATCCTTCCTCAGTGTATCGTGCATTTTACCAATTTCCTCCAAACGGGTGGTTATGCTGGAGGTGGATGATTCAATCCATTGTAGAGAATTCATGTGAGCATTTAGTATCTTTCCAATCTGCACCAAAGGATCGCTCGGATCGGAGTATTTGTTCGACTCGTTTAAATGTTCACTTCCTTGAGATCCTCGGACATTTGTTTGAGCTGCGAGTCTAATGTTTCCGCCATTGAATAAGTTTGGCCTCGTTCGATATCAACCTGAACGATTTTGGAAAGTTCCTCCTCGAGCGGTATATACACTCCTCCAAATCGGTATGCTGAGCAGTGACGAATTCTAGCTCCTGCTCCATTGCATCTTACTCGGCCTTCACCTTCTCGACAGCCTCATTGAGGGCAACTATTTTTTCGCCATTGCCCAACAAAAGTTTATCCCAAGCGTTCACCTGGGTTAGTAAAAAGCTTCTCCTGTTCCTCCAACTCGAGCGTCCATTTGTTTATGAATTCTTCCAACTGACAGAAGTTCAGCTGTGTACCGGATACCGAAGATGACTGAGTTGTTTGCGTGGTCGTTGTCAAATTTGCCGCCGACTGAGCTGCTGGATTTGAAGCGGTGAAACTTCCGAACGTTAATTGACCGGCTGCTGTAGATGCTGCTGTGACCGAAGTTGTAGCTGTAAGACCTGCACCGAAACTAAGTGTCGGAGCACTAGATGAGGTAGCAGCTGCAGCAGACGTGGTAGAGCCGGAACTCCGAATGTAGACGCGCCAAATCCGAAACCAGTACTGGCGGTCGTCACTGGATTGGTGGTGCCCATCGTTGGCGCAACGCTCGCAACCGGGTTACCGAAAGTAAAACTCATTTTGCTGCTAACAACAATTTTACGTGCGAAAACTGAACAGGACGAGACGCGAAACACGATGGAAGCAAAGGTAAACATATATTCTGACGTGACAGTTCTATAAACAATATATTGAGAATGTTCTGGAACACGAAAGAAAGACCGAATAAACTTCTATTAACGCTTTATTAGAACGAAGGTGTTAACTGCACGAAGTGCTTACATGGAGTGAATAAAAAGTAAACGTGTCTCTTCCGTTACACTGTTTGTTTGTTTGCTTGACAACCTGCGTTGCTATCCAGTGTAACCAGAATAGCCGATTGCTACTTCGATGACACCCCCTCTCAATCCGCTATTCCGAGACGGCGTCCAAGTTGTTCTAGACGATAGTGTTCCATCGGCTTGGTGAAGAAATCAGCCAGTTGATTTTCGGTTCGCACATGTTCAATCTTCACGCTGCCATTGGAAATGTGATCCCGTATGAAATGATGCTTCACATCAATATGCTTAGAGCGTTTCGATTCACAGTTCTTGGCCATCCCGATACAACCTTGGTTGTCCTCGTAGATTGTGACTGGAACACTGGAGCTCTTCAATTTCAGATCGTCGAGAATCCCAGAGAGCCAAACTGCTTCCGATACTGACGAGCTGAGTGCGATGTATTCAGCCTCGCTTGACGACGTTGCCACCGTTGCTTGCTTTTTGCTTGACCAGCTTACGAGATTGCCAAACACGAAAAAGGCAAAGCCACTTACTGATTTACGATCATCGGCGTCTGAGGCCCAATCCGCATCGACGTAGCCTACCAACGGTTCAGCAGAGCTCTGTCGATTGAATAATAAACCTTTGGCTTTCGTCCCTTTGATGTAGCGAACTACTCTCTTCAAGCTTTGCCAATGCTGTGCGGTTGCCTTCTGCTGGAACCGTCCTAAGAAACCCACGGAATAACATATGTCCGGCCTAGTACACAGCATCACGTACATCAACGACCCGAGCTTCCTCACTAGTCCATCGAATTCAACCAAATGACTTCGCATGTCACTTCCTTCTTTCATCCGGAGCCTTGCCAGTTGCTTTATCATCAGCTACTTCCCCCTCTTGGTCGTACGGGAAATTCATCACCAATGAGTCATCATCAACAGGCTTTACCTGGGCATACGGAAACGTTCCTTCGTCGAATTTCACGTCACGAGCAATGCTTATTTTACGCGCTTGCATGTTCCAGAGCCTATATCCATTCGGTGCATATCCGATCATGATCATCTCACGGCTCTTCGGATCCAACTTCTTCCTTTGTTGATTTGGAATCCATGCGAAACATCGACACCCGAACACTCGTAACTTCTCCAAACTTGGCTTGGAACCGAACCATCTCTCAGCCGGAGAAATTCCAACAGGCAGAGCAGCCGTGGGACTTCGGTTCAATAAATACACACACGCTAACGCTGCCTCGGACCATAGATCTTTCGGTGCACTTGAGTCGATTAGCACAGTCCGAATTCTTTCAACCAATGTGCTATTGAATCTCTCAGCGACTCCGTTCTGCTGTGGCGTGTAAGCAACAGTAACGTCAAGCTGTATTCCTTTTTTCTTGTAAAATTCCATTTGAGCATTAGAGCAGTATTCACGTCCCTGATCAACAGTCATTCTCGAAATCGACAGACCGAATGCTGCCGACACACTGGCTTCATATTCACGGAATTTTTCGAATACGTCGGATTTCTTCCTCAGAAGGTAGATCATCGCAAAATGGCTGTAGTCGTCGATGAATGAAACGATGTACCTAGACCCGTCCCAAGCTGGAGGGTCTATGGGACCACACACATCGGAATGAATACGTTCCAGGGGCCGACTCGCACGGCTACGATATCCACTAAACGGCTCACGACATTGCTTGCCTTTTACACAAGCTTCACAGAAACCAACCGATTCATCTTTCTTGACGTCACCCAGCATCCCTTCTTTTATCATTGTGTCCATTCCGTGCTGGCTAATATGACCGAGTCGACGGTGCCATAATTTGCTCGGCTTCGTATCACAAACTTTTGCGCACTTGGTTTCAAGCATCAGCACTATTTCATACAAACTGCCGACTAACTTACCAGTCGCCAAAAGTTCATCACCTTTCTTCAAGAGGGCCTTGTTTCCGGAAAATGCTACATCAATGCCAGCTCCTGCCAGTTTCTTCACCGACATTAAATTTTCCCTCAGATCCGGCACGAACAGGACATCCTTCATGTTAAACAGGACTCCTTTGTTACTCGTCGCGTCGATTTTTCCAATTGTCTTAGCAATCATTGCTTGACCTTCTTTCGCCACTCTAATTTCGATGGGACACACCAGCGTTTGGAAAGATGAAAATAACCATTTGTCACTCACCAAGTGATCGCTGCAGCCGGAATCCAACTTGAATGCCACTTTGTTGGTTCTACCATGAGTCGAATTTGCCGCATCTGCCATGAAGCTTACTGCGCTCTTCTTAACACAGTTTGCCTCGCCTTTGCCATGTCCGTTGCTATGACTGTTGCTACGACCATCGTTTTTGTTACCGTTGCCATGACTACGTTGTTTGCAGTCTTTTTTCATGTGCCCACGCATGCCGCATTTGTGGCACTTTCCGAAAAATTTGCTTCCAGAAAACGCAGCTGAATTAACCTCACTGTGTTCATCTTGACGGTCCGACCGTTTAGATTCCTCTGCCAGTAGCCTTTGCTTCACTAAATCAAGAGTTAAATCCTGCTCACTCACGTTCTCCAACGCTGTCACCAATGGATCAAACGAATCCGGAAGGGTCAAGAAGAGTTGTGAAACCAGATCGCCTTCCGCCAGAGTTGCACCGGCCGTTTTGAGCTTCCTCACTAGTCCATCGAATTCAACCAAATGACTTCGCATGTCACTTCCTTCTTTCATCCGGAGCCTTGCCAGTTGCTTCCTTATCAGCGTTTGACTCGCCACGGACTTTTTCGCGTACGTTGCCTCGAGACTTTCCCACATCTCCTTCGTAGTTTTCTTTTCGCGTACTACTTCCAAGCACTCATCCGAAATACAGCTCACCAGCATCGATTTTCCTTTCCGGTCCAATTCGTCAAATTTCGCACGCTCAGCTGCTACTTCCGGGGCCACCCCGGTGAGCACTTCTGATACGCCAGCGGCTTCAAGAAACAGCTTCACTCGGTAACTCCAATTCTGAAATTCGCTTCCATTTCCACGGAACTGCGGAATTCCATTCGTCAACTCTTTCTGTGATGGGCCCATAACCTATTGAGAATGTTCTGGAACACGAAAGAAAGACCGAATAAACTTCTATTAACGCTTTATTAGAACGAAGGTGTTAACTGCACGAAGTGCTTACATGGAGTGAATAAAAAGTAAACGTGTCTCTTCCGTTACACTGTTTGTTTGTTTGCTTGACAACCTGCGTTGCTATCCAGTGTAACCAGAATAGCCGATTGCTACTTCGATGACACAATAATTTCCAATGTCGTTCTTTCATATCGTTTCCAGATAATGCAAGCTTTTTAAATTTAGGGTTCCCAGAAAGAATCAAATCACAGACTTTATGAATGGCATTTGATTTATAACCAGATGGTGCAACGACTAAAATAATTATTTGAAATTCGTCTGAATTTTTCTCCAAATTTCACGGTTCAAGCTGGATGATTCGGATCAGGGCTAGTTATTTTCGAAGATAATAAATGTGATTGAATTTCATACATACACCTTTCACTTTCACTACAGTCATTTTCGGTGGATTAATTTCAACCTATCGGGGGGTGAAGTGGAAACTAAATGCAAGTGATTGAAGAATCTTGAACGAGAATGAATGAATATTATACGAGAATATTATAATGTCGAGATGTGGTAGAAGTTCTATTAAGTTTATAGTAAAAAGAAATTGTGAAGGATTCTAATTGAGCTTTTACAATTTCCTTTTACTATGAGCGTTCACTTATTAAGAAAACGTGAATGATTGAAAGTATTCATAACAATAAAAATCCATTCTGGGCGGGACGAAGTTAGGCGGGTCAGCTAGTGAACAATAAAATCCTGATGAAACGGTGAGTACAGATCGTTACCGACAACAAATGTAAAAAAGAGCGAATGTTGGAAAGTGTGAAAGTGGATGTGAGAAAGTGAGTAAAATGATGAAAATAATAAACTGAGAATGTGAAAAAGTGGCAAAGTGCGAAAGTGAGAAAATAAGAATGAGATGAAGAGATGGGAATAAATTGAGAAAAAGATAAAAAGAGAAAGAAATAAAGAGAGAAAGATAAAGAGATAAAGAGATAAAAAGATACAGAGATACAGAGATAAAGAGAGAAAGAGATAAATGAGGTGAAGAGATAAGGCGAAAAGAGATAAAGAGATGAAGAGATGAAGAGATGAATAGATGAAGAGATAAAGAGATATAGAGATAAAGAAATAAAGAGATAAAGTGATAAAGAGATAAAGAGATAAAGAAATAAAAAGATAAAAGGATGAAGAGATCAAAAGACCAAGAGATGAACAGATAAAGTGATTAAGAGATAGAGAGATGAAGAGACCGGAAAAGTTGAAGAGAAAGAGAAAAAGAGAGATTTGATTGTTTTGAAAACAAAAAAAGCCGAATACAGCAGACAAAAAACCCTTCAAATGATATTTGCGTTTGGAGGGACTAGTGCAAATTATTATAATAAAACAAAAT
The DNA here is from genome assembly GCF_029784135.1 of Toxorhynchites rutilus septentrionalis. Classification (NCBI taxonomy): domain Eukaryota; kingdom Metazoa; phylum Arthropoda; class Insecta; order Diptera; family Culicidae; genus Toxorhynchites; species Toxorhynchites rutilus. Next base: position 71,295 of record NW_026599828.1, read on the forward strand.
GGAATACATTTTTAAAGGTTTTATTTGAAATCAATCATATTTTTTCGACAATCAAGAATTGTTCTTGTTTAAGAATAGGGAAAAGCCTCTGTGAGTAGAACAATACAATATTCTTTCTCAGAAAGGCATAAAAACCCTATCATTTTTCGTTAAATGTTATTAAATTCAATTAAAAATTTAAATAGCAATGAATAAAAAATAAATTACTAAACCTAAAAACCTCAACGAGACTAAAAACTAAAAAACCTCAAAAAATCATCTAAAATCTTTATCTTTTTGAATAGGGAAAAGCCTCTGTGAGTAGAACAACGCAAATGTTCTCTCTCAAAAAGGCATAAAAACCCTATCATTTTTCGTAAAATGTTATATTTAATACAATTCCACTAAAACTACAATGCATTATAAAACATGATTTGATGCCTTTCATTTTGAAAAATTCAGTTGAAAAATTGAATAATAATAAATAAGTAATTAGTTAATAAACCCAAAAAACCCAAAAAAATCATCTAAAAATATAACAGGAGCTAAAATAAACTCTACAACACGTAACAAAAACAAAACATCCTTAATCATTAATTCTAAAAATAATTAAAAACCGCCCTCGCCACCACGCCTATCATGCACAACAATAAGCTAGAACAGCAACAATTTAGGAGACTCACTCCTTTCGTTGCCTTCAGCTTTTCATTCTCCTGTTTCAATTTTTCATTTTCGGCCCTAATATTCCAAAGACTTCTTTCAGCTTTCATCTTCCTGAATATGGCATCTTCGATTTCTGAAAAATTAGTTGGTTCCCAATCGAACACATCCTTGTCGTCAGCCCGAAGATATGTGTCATTGGGAACCAACGGCGGCGGCCTTTCATTCTCGATAAAATCCATGTTCGAATGAGCAATGCTCCAAAACCATACCTGGGGTCTATCGCTCGGCACAAGTGGTGGCGGAATTTCATCTTCGATCCAATCCACATCTGGATAGATGTACTTCTTATTGTGGGCTGGTTCGACTGGAAAGCGATCTTTTTTTGGTCCACCTCCATCTCCTCCTGCTTCCTGGTAGGCCCGAGAACTTTTGGGGCCTCCTAATCCTGTGGGAATCCTTGGCTTGAAGGTCATTTGCTTCATTTTCCTGGCTGAAGGTTATATTACTTGCTCTTTTCTTGTTGTTATAACCTTCAGTGAGCATTGTTATTCCATACACACAATGCTTGCTTTGATCGAATCAAAATGCAAGGAAAAAGCTTCCGGCCTACTTTTGCATTATTTTTCTTTCTGACATTATTATGTGTATGATTTTATATGGTGTAAAATGAAAAAATACTATTGACGAAAAATGTAACGAAAACGTTTTTGGTTTTGTTCGGTATTTTTCAATTGTTCAATGGTTTGAAAAGTGTTCTAAAGGAAGGATATGTGTATTGTCAAATCAGAAAATTCAGCCGAAACCATTTGTGCCTCAGTAATTTATCTGCCAATGCTAAGGAAATATCCGGAATCGATGAACTTTTTGTGGCAAAACTCGCACTCGATTTTTTCCTCATCGGGGAGCACAAGCAAATGACGATCACTGTTGGAACAATGCTTATAACGTGGAATGTGCGTAACATCATTGAATGAAAAAGAAGAACATTAATTTCAACATTTACATATCTTTATTGAAATACCAACTATGTCGAGTTTTAATTGTCATAATTCAACCGAAATGATCGCTCGTTATCCTTCCTCAGTGTATCGTGCATTTTACCAATTTCCTCCAAACGGGAGGTTATGCTGGAGGTGGATGATTCAATCCATTGTAGAGAATTCATGTGAGCATTTAGTATCTTTCCAATCTGCACCAAAGGATCGCTCGGATCGGAGTATTTGTTCGACTCGTTTAAATGTTCAATCACTTCCTTGAGATCCTCGGACATTTGTTTGAGCTGCGAGTCTAATGTTTCCGCCATTGAATAAGTTTGGCCTCGTTCGATATCAACCTGAACGATTTTGGAAAGTTCCTCCTCGAGCGGTATAATACACTCCTCCAAATCGGTATGCTGAGCAGTGACGAATTCTAGCTCCTGCTCCATTGCATCTTACTCGGCCTTCACCTTCTCGACAGCCTCATTGAGGGCAACTATTTTTTCGCCATTGCCCAACAAAAGTTTATCCCAAGCGTTCACCTGGGTTAGTAAAAAGCTTCTCCTGTTCCTCCAACTCGAGCGTCCATTTGTTTATGAATTCTTCCAACTGACAGAAGTTCAGCTGTGTACCGGATACCGAAGATGACTGAGTTGTTTGCGTGGTCGTTGTCAAATTTGCCGCCGACTGAGCTGCTGGATTTGAAGCGGTGAAACTTCCCAACGTTAATTGACCGGCTGCTGTAGATGCTGCTGTGACCGAAGTTGTAGCTGTAAGACCTGCACCGAAACTAAGTGTCGGAGCACTAGATGAGGTAGCAGCTGCAGCAGACGTGGTAGAGCCGTAACTCCGAATGTAGACGCGCCAAATCCGAAACCAGTACTGGCGGTCGTCACTGGATTGGTGGTGCCCATCGTTGGCGCAACGCTCGCAACCGGGTTACCGAAAGTAAAACTCATTTTGCTGCTAACAACAATTTTACGTGCGAAAACTGAACAGGACGAGACGCGAAACACGATGGAAGCAAAGGTAAACATATATTCTGACGTGACAGTTCTATAAACAATAATTTCCAATGTCGTTCTTTCATATCGTTTCCAGATAATGCAAGCTTTTTAAATTTAGGGTTCCCAGAAAGAATCAAATCACAGACTTTATGAATGGCATTTGATTTATAACCAGATGGTGCAACGACTAAAATAATTATTTGAAATTCGTCTGAATTTTTCTCCAAATTTCACGGTTCAAGCTGGATGATTCGGATCAGGGCTAGTTATTTTCGAAGATAATAAATGTGATTGAATTTCATACATACACCTCCCACTTTCACTACAGTCATTTTCGGTGGATTAATTTCAACCTATCGGGGGGTGAAGTGGAAACTAAATGCAAGTGATTGAAGAATCTTGAACGAGAATGAATGAATATTATACGAGAATATTATAATGTCGAGATGTGGTAGAAGTTCTATTAAGTTTATAGTAAAAAGAAATTGTGAAGGATTCTAATTGAGCTTTTACAATTTCCTTTTACTATGAGCGTTCACTTATTAAGAAAACGTGAATGATTGAAAGTATTCATAACAATAAAAATCCATTCTGGGCGGGACGAAGTTAGGCGGGTCAGCTAGTGAACAATAAAATCCTGATGAAACGGTGAGTACAGATCGTTACCGACAACAAATGTAAAAAAGAGCGAGTGTTGGAAAGTGTGAAAGTGGATGTGAGAAAGTGAGTAAAATGATGAAAATAATAAACTGAGAATGTGAAAAAGTGGCAAAGTGCGAAAGTGAGAAAATAAGAATGAGATGAAGAGATGGGAATAAATTGAGAAAAAGAGAAAAAGATAAAAAGAGAAAGAGATAAAGAGAGAAAGATAAAGAGATAAAGAGATAAAAAGATACAGAGATACAGAGATAAAGAGAGAAAGAGATAAATAGATAAAGAGATAAATGAGGTGAAGAGATAAGGCGAAAAGAGATAAAGAGATGAAGAGATGAATAGATGAAGAGATAAAGAGATATAGAGATAAAGTGATAAAGAGATAAAGAGATAAAGAAATAAAAAGATAAAAGGATAAAGAGATCAAAAGACCAAGAGATGAACAGATAAAGTGATTAAGAGATAGAGAGATGAAGAGACCGGAAAAGTTGAAGAGAAAGAGAAAAAGAGAGATTTGATTGTTTTGAAAACAAAAAAAGCCGAATACAGCTGACAAAAAACCCTTCAAATGATATTTGCGTTTGGAGGGACTAGTGCAAATTATTATAATAAAACAAAATGGAATACATTTTTAAAGGTTTTATTTGAAATCAATCATATTTTTTCGACAATCAAGAATTGTTCTTGTTTAAGAATAGAGAAAAGCCTCTGTGAGTAGAACAATACAATATTCTTTCTCAGAAAGGCATAAAAACCCTATCATTTTTCGTTAAATGTTATTAAATTCAATTAAAAATTTAAATAGCATTGAATAAAAAATAAATTACTAAGCCTAAAAACCTCAACGAGACTTAAAACTAAAAAACCTCAAAAAATCATCTAAAATCTTTATCTTTTTGAATAGGGAAAAGCCTCTGTGAGTAGAACAACGCAAATGTTCTCTCTCAAAAAGGCATAAAAACCCTATCATTTTTCGTAAAATGTTATATTTAATACAATTCCACTAAAACTACAATGCATTATAAAACATGATTTGATGCCTTTCATTTTGAAAAAATTCAATTAAAAAATTGAATAATAATAAATAAGTAAGTAGTTAATAAACCCAAAAACCCAAAAAATCATCTACAAATATAACAGGAGCTAAAATAAACTCTACAACACGTAACAAAAACAAAACATCCTTAATTATTAATTCTAAAAATAATTGAAAACCGCCCTCGCCACCACGCCTATCATGCACAACAATAAGCTAAAACAGCAACAATTTAGGAGACTCACTCCTTTCATTGCCTTCAGCTTTTTATTCTCCTGTTTCAATTTTTCATTTTCGGCCCTAATATTCCAAAGACTTCTTTCAGCTTTCATCTTCCTGAATATGGCATCTTCGATTTCTGAAAAATTAGTTGGTTCCCAATCGAACACATCCTCGTCGTCAGCCCGAAGATATGTGTCATTGGGAACCAACGGCGGCGGCCTTTCATTCTCGATAAAATTCATGTTCGAATGAGCAATGCTCCAAAACCATACCTGGGGTCTATCGCTCGGCACAAGTGGTGGCGGAATTTCATCTTCAATCCAATCCACATCTGGATAGATGTACTTCTTATTGTGGGCTGGTTCGACTGGAAAGCGATCTTTTTTTGGTCCACCTCCATCTCCTCCTGCTTCCTGGTAGGCCCGAGAACTTTTGGGGCCTCCTAATCCTGTGGGAATCCTTGGCTTGAAGGTCATTTGCTTCATTTTCCTGGCTGAAGGTTATATTACTTGCTCTTTTCTTGTTGTTATAACCTTCAGTGAGCATTGTTATTCCATACACACAATGCTTGCTTTGATCGAATCAAAATGCAAGGAAAAAGCTTCCGGCCTACTTTTGCATTATTTTTCTTTCTGACATTATTATGTGTATGATTTTATATGGTGTAAAATGAAAAAATACTATTGACGAAAAATGTAACGAAAACGTTTTTGGTTTTGTTCGGTATTTTTCAATTGTTCAATGGTTTGAAAAGTGTTCTAAAGGAAGGATATGTGTATTGTCAAATCAGAAAATTCGGCCGAAACCATTTGTGCCTCAGTAATTTATCTGCCAATGCTAAGGAAATATCCGGAATCGATGAACTTTTTGTGGCAAAACTCGCACTCGATTTTTTCCTCATCGGGGAGCACAAGCAAATGACGATCACTGTTGGAACAATGCTTATAATGTGGAATGTGCGTAACATCATTGAATGAAAAAGAAGAACATTAATTTCAACATTTACATATCTTTATTGAAATACCAACTATGTCGAGTTTTAATTGTCATAATTCAACCGAAATGATCGCTCGTTATCCTTCCTCAGTGTATCGTGCATTTTACCAATTTCCTCCAAACGGGAGGTTATGCTGGAGGTGGATGATTCAATCCATTGTAGAGAATTCATGTGAGCATTTAGTATCTTTCCAATCTGCACCAAAGGATCGCTCGGATCGGAGTATTTGTTCGACTCGATATCAGTTTCGTAAGTTTCGATATCAACCTGAACGATTTTGGAAAGTTCCTCCTCGAGCGGTATAATACACTCCTCCAAATCGCTGTGTACCGGATACCGAAGATGACTGAGTTGTTTGCGTGGTCGTTGTCAAATTTGCCGCCGGCTGAGCTGCTGGATTTGAAACGGTGAAACTTCCCAACGTTAATTGACCGGCAGCTGTAGATGCTGCTGTGACCGAAGTTGTAGCTGTAAGACCTGCACCGAAACTAAGTGTCGGAGCACTAGATGAGGTAGCAGCTGCAGCAGACGTGGTAGAGCCGGAACTCCGAATGTAGACGCGCCAAATCCGAAACCAGTACTGGCGGTCGTCACTGGATTGGTGGTGCCCATCGTTGGCGCAACGCTCGCAACCGGGTTACCGAAAGTAAAACTCATTTTGCTGCTAACAACAATTTTACGTGCGAAAACTGAACAGGACGAGACGCGAAACACGATGGAAGCAAAGGTAAACATATATTCTGACGTGACAATTCTATAAACAATAATTTCCAATATCGTTCTTTCATATCGTTTCCAGATAATGCAAGCTTTTTAAATTTAGGGTTCCCAGAAAGAATCAAATCACAGACTTTATGAATGGCATTTGATTTATAACCAGATGGTGCAACGACTAAAATAATTATTCGAAATTCGTCTGAATTTTTCTCCAAATTTCACGGTTCAAGCTGGATGATTCGGATCAGGGCTAGTTATTTTCGAAGATAATAAATGTGATTGAATTTCATACATACACCTCCCACTTTCACTACAGTCATTTTCGGTGGATTAATTTCAACCTATCGGGGGGTGAAGTGGAAACTAAATGCAAGTGATTGAAGAATCTTGAACGAGAATGAATGAATATTATACGAGAATATTATAATGTCGAGATGTGGTAGAAGTTCTATTAAGTTTATAGTAAAAAGAAATTGTGAAGGATTCTAATTGAGCTTTTACAATTTCCTTTTACTATGAGCGTTCACTTATTAAGAAAACGTGAATGATTGAAAGTATTCATAACAATAAAAATCCATTCTGGGCGGGACGAAGTTAGGCGGGTCAGCTAGTGAACAATAAAATCCTGATGAAACGGTGAGTACAGATCGTTACCGACAACAAATGTAAAAAAGAGCGAATGTTGGAAAGTGTGAAAGTGGATGTGAGAAAGTGAGTAAAATGATGAAAATAATAAACTGAGAATGTGAAAAAGTGGCAAAGTGCGAAAGTGAGAAAATAAGAATGAGATGAAGAGTTGGGAATAAATTGAGAAAAAGAGAAAAAGATAAAAAGAGAAAGAGATAAAGAGAGAAAGATAAAGAGATAAAAAGATGCAGAGACACAGAGATAAAGAGAGAAAGAGATAAATAGATAAAGAGATAAATGAGGTGAAGAGATAAGGCGAAAAGAGATAAAGAGATGAAGAGATGAATAGATGAAGAGATAAAGAGATATAGAGATAAAGAAATAAAGAGATAAAGTGATAAAGAGATAAAGAGATAAAGAAATAAAAAGATAAAAGGATAAAGAGATCAAAAGACCAAGAGATGAACAGATAAAGTGATTAAGAGATAGAGAGATGAAGAGACCGGAAAGGTTGAAGAGAAAGAGAAAAAGAGAGATTTGATTGTTTTGAAAACAAAAAAAGCCGAATACAGCAGACAAAAAACCCTTCAAATGATATTTGCGTTTGGAGGGACTAGTGCAAATTATTATAATAAAACAAAATGGAATACATTTTTAAAGGTTTTATTTGAAATCAATCATATTTTTTCGACAATCAAGAATTGTTCTTGTTTAAGAATAGGGAAAAGCCTCTGTGAGTAGAACAATACAATATTCTTTCTCAGAAAGGCATAAAAACCCTATCATTTTTCGTTAAATGTTATTAAATTCAATTAAAAATTTAAATAGCAATGAATAAAAAATAAATTACTAAACCTAAAAACCTCAACGAGACTAAAAACTAAAAAACCTCAAAAATTCATCTAAAATCTTTATCTTTTTGAATAGGGAAAAGCCTCTGTGAGTAGAACAACGCAAATGTTCTCTCTCAAAAAGGCATAAAAACCCTATCATTTTTCGTAAAATGTTATATTAAATACAATTCCACTAAAACTACAATGCATTATAAAACATGATTTGATGCCTTTCATTTTGAAAAATTCAATTAAAAAATTTAATAATAATAAATAAGTAATTAGTTAATAAACCCAAAAAAACCCAAAAAAAATCATCTAAAAATATAACAGGATCTAAAATAAACTCTACAACACGTAACAATATGACGGCGCCAGTGGTTGTATGGTTAGCGTAACAGCCTCACAATCCGATCGGCCTGGGTTCAATCCCAGCTGGCGTCGTTGGGATTTTCTGAGGCGAAAAATCTCTGGTTACGTCTTCCTTCGGAGCGGAAGTAAAAGAAGTTGGCCCGGCTCATGAGTTGTTGAGTCTGATAGGTAGGAACAGGTGGAGTCGCCTCCCTGATGTCGGTGATTGGCACTAAAGTGGCGGAAATAGGCCGACGAAAAATAAGCGAAGATAAAAAAAAAAAAAAAAAAAAAACACGTAACAAAAACAAAACATCCTTAATTATTAATTCTAAAAATAATTAAAAACCGCCCTCGCCACCACGCCTATCATGCACAACAATAAGCTAGAACAGCAACAATTTAGGAGACTCACTCCTTTCGTTGCCTTCAGCTTTTCATTCTCCTGTTTCAATTTTTCATTTTCGGCCCTAATATTCCAAAGACTTCTTTCAGCTTTCATCTTCCTGAATATGGCATCTTCGATTTCTGAAAAATTAGTTGGTTCCCAATCGAACACATCCTCGTCGTCAGCCCGAAGATATGTGTCATTGGGAACCAACGGCGGCGGCCTTTCATTCTCGATAAAATCCATGTTCGAATGAGCAATGCTCCAAAACCATACCTGGGGTCTATCGCTCGGCACAAGTGGTGGCGGAATTTCATCTTCGATCCAATCCACATCTGGATAGATGTACTTCTTATTGTGGGCTGGTTCGACTGGAAAGCGATCTTTTTTTGGTCCACCTCCATCTCCTCCTGCTTCCTGGTAGGCCCGAGAACTTTTGGGGCCTCCTAATCCTGTGGGAATCCTTGGCTTGAAGGTCATTTGCTTCATTTTCCTGGCTGAAGGTTATATTACTTGCTCTTTTCTTGTTGTTATAACCTTCAGTGAGCATTGTTATTGGCAACACGGATTCGCGAGTTTCTTATCACCCTAACAATGTACCACAGGGAGATGTGAAATGGGCGAAAGTCTGACAAATGTAAGATCGATAAGGCAGTTTCAGAGATCAATAAAAAAAAACAACAACCATCTTGAAATTGATTACAAAACGTTATTCTGAATTCCTTAAATTGTTCATAATTAATTGTGCCTAATTGGTGAATAAATCACATCAGGACCGCAACTTATTGTTACGACACGGCGGGTAGATTAGAGTAGAGGACGAATAAATGTAAGCAACGAACAAATGTAAAACATAAAAACAATGAACTAAAAGAATTGAATTACAGCTTAAAGCATATACTCAAACAAAACATACGAGTTCGCTATAAAGAAGTCCGAAACGAAAACCGCTCCCGTAACAACAAACTTTAAGATTTATTCTTTGAAGTTTATTAAGACCTCGTAAAATGATGCCGGTAGATCAACCAATTCCGAATGAAGTATCCACTGATGCTCTGTGCATTGTATGCAAGCAGCTAAATGAGGCAGATGCCAAGATGGTGCAGTGCGATGGATGCACTCGCTGGATTCATTTTTCGTGCGCCGGGGTTGGCGATAGCATAGAAGCAGATGATAGAAGTTACCATTGCGTAGTATGTCGACCGAGGGGTTCGCGTGCACCATCAACGGCGAAATCGACAGCGTCGACGAGCGCAAGTGCACGACAAGCAAAACTGCAGTTGGAGATGCAGCAATTGGCAGAGGAAAAGGAACTCCAGGCCAAGATGGTGGCTGAAAAAGCAGACCAGGACAAGGAATTGCAGGAGAAAGCTATACGAATGGAGAAGGAAAGAAAGGAGAAGGTGAGGGCGGATCAACTGAAGTTAGAGAAGGAGTTCATGGATCGGAAGTATAAGTTGCTTCACGCGCAATTGAACGAGGATGCCAGAACGAGCTCAAGAGTGAGTGTAAGAAGCGGTGATACAGCCAAAAGTGTCGAAAAGGTTCGATGCTGGATCGACAACCACCAAGGGATTATGAATACCAAATCTGGAAAAGTTATTTCCACTGGATTCATACCGGAAGCGGGTGATGATGTCGTACCAAAGCCAGTAGTACCGGTAGAAAACACAGTAGTTCAAAGCAGTTCGTCTACTGTTCCAGCTCGAGTCAACAATAAAACGGGGGAAGCGAGTAATATTGTCGCACGGCCTAGTGTACTTGCGAAACTTGCGAGAAACTTCCGTTAGCGACGGAAATCCAATCCTATCACTCCCATCATTGGTTCAATCAACGCCCCGGACAGCACCTGTATCGTATACGAGTATTCCCATCGTTCAGCGTAAAGTATCGTGGCAGAATCCGTCGGCAGCTCCACAATTGACTCCTGCAGTAACTGCAACCGTCGTTAGCAGTTCATTGCTTCCTCAGATTCCCGCATATAGCGAATACATCCAACCACGAGATGAAAAGCGCACATGGGTGGATTCTCACACTGGTCAGTACAATTTGTATGTAGTACCCACATCGACCATGGTGAGTACCAGCAGTTCAGCCTCAGTAAGATGCACTGGAGAACCAATCGCACATAGCTATGTTCAACCATCATACATTTACACTCCATCGTTAGGACAGTTAGGGCACTCTCAGGTACCTAGGAATGAACCACTGTTATACACCGGTTCCGATAACTATTTCATAAGTAGAAACCAGCCTGTAGGTTTCCCGAATCCTCTGGTGCCCCAGAATGCTCTTCAAGCAGTCTCTCATACACCTTCGACAATATGGGGGGATCCTCGACCTCCACTTCGTGCTCCTGTAGTGAGTGTGTCAAGTTACCAAACACCCATACCGGCTGTAGCAAATACACAGTGGCCGTACGAGCTGTCTCATTCTCAGTCGTTATACGGTCCAAATACCCAGCAGTTGGCAGCACGCCACGTTGTTCCCAAAGAACTTCCATGTTTTGCTGGGGATCCAATCGAATGGCCGATGTTCTGGAGCAGCTATGAAACATCCACGCAGATGTGTGGGTATAATGATTCGGAGAACTTGATGCGACTGCAACGTTGCTTGAAGGGGGACGCAAGGAAATCAGTGAGTAGTTTTCTCCTTCATCCTTCGAACGTCCCAGAGATCATCAATACGCTTCGAGTTCTATATGGACGGCCAGAAGCAATTATAAATTCCCTTTTAGCAGAAGTGCGCGCAACACCGACCCCACGACCAGATAAACTGGGAACCATTATCAGTTTCGGTCTGGCTGTTAGAAATTTCTGCGCTCATCTAGTTTCGACGGGACAGCAGTTGCATTTGGCTAACCCAATCTTGATTGAGGAACTGGTCGAGAAGCTTCCAGCAAACATCAAGCTTGATTGGGCGATGTATAAACAACGAGTGCCGAACGTAGATTTGAAGACCTTCGCAGATTATATGAATGTGATCGTAACGGCTGCCAGTAGCGTTACTCCAGTTTCCGCTAAACTCGAAAAACCAAAAGGGAAAGCGGAGATACATACAATGAACATTCAGAACGATGAGGCAACAGAGAAGCCAGAATCATACATCCAAACAAGAACTGCACGTCCTTGTGTGGTTTGTCATACAGGGGGACACAAACCGAAGGATTGCACAATTTTCAAGTCGAAAACGTTAGAAGACAGATGGAAGGTGGCTCAAGGCTTGAGTCTCTGTAGACGCTGTTTATATCCGCATGGGAAATGGCCGTGTAAAGCATTGGGTTGCGGGGTTAACGGTTGTCAGCAACGGCATCACCGATTGCTTCATCCAGGCGAACCACGAGAACCGAAAACAGAAATTTCGGTTCCAACTTCTGGCGTAATCTCAGTTCATCAACAACAGCAGCAAGTACTCTTTCGCATTATCCCGGTAGTCCTTCATGCCAACGGTCGATCAGTACGAACTTTCGCATTCTTGGACGGTGGCTCTGATTCCACTTTGGTAGAGAGATCTTTGGCTGAACAACTAGGTGTACAAGGTCCAACATCTCCACTATGTATGCAGTGGACCAACGGGGTCAAGCGTGTAGAAGAAGAATCTCAGCAAATTCAACTGAACATTTCAGGATTGAGTATAGACAAACAATTTACCATTCGCAGAGTGCAAACCATCGACGGGCTCGAGCTACCACGCCAATCTTTGAATTTCGAGGAATTGCAGAGCAAATACCCGTACATGAAAGGGCTGCCAGTTCAAAGCTACAACGAAGCCGTTCCCGGTTTATTGATAGGACTGGATAATACCAGATTAAAGACCACACTAAAGCTGAGGGAGGGTCGCGAGCACGAGCCAGTAGTCGCTAAAACCAGGTTGGGCTGGGTTCTGTATGGTCGTTCTGGGGATAAAACAGGTACATCTTCACAGCGAGTTCTGCATATTCGTACGAAATCACGAGACGACGAGTTACATGAACTGGTGAAGAGTTTTTTCTCTATGGAAAGCATTGGCGTTGCGGTGACTCAGACGAAGGAATCGGCCGACGACATGCGCGCTCAGAAGATTCTTCAATCCACAACGATCAGAACTGAAACCGGCAGATTCGAAACTGGGCTTTTGTGGAGATTCGATAATGTCAAGTTTCCCGATAGCAGACCCATGGCTGAGCGCAGATTGAGGTGCTTGGAACGTCGGCTTCTTAAATCACCAGACTTGTACGACAACGTTCGGCAAAAAATGACTGACTACATATCCAAAGGGTACGCACACAAGGCAACTACATGTGAGCTGGATGAGATGGATCCCAAGCGGACGTGGTTTTTACCATTGGGTGTCGTAGTGAACCCCAAGAAACCTGATAAAATTAGGGTTGTCTGGGACGCTGCTGCGTCTATACAAGGGGTATCGTTGAACTCCGTTCTTCTGAAAGGACCGGATCTACTAACATCTCTACAAGGTGTCTTGTGTCGGTATCGACAAAGGAAAATCGCTATAAGTGGCGATATCATGGAAATGTTCCATCAAGTGCTCATCAGAATGCAGGATCGTACAGCCCAATGGTTCCTTTGGCGGGACAGTCCATCTGACCCGATTGAAGTGCACGTTATGGATGTTGCTATATTTGGGTCAACGTGTTCACCAAGTTCAACGCAGTTCGTGAAGAATTTGAATGCGCGGGAGTATGCGGCAGAATATCCGGAAGCATCACAGGCCATACAGGAAAACCATTATGTGGATGATTATCTGGACAGCGTCGATACGATCGAGCAAGCTGTTCAGCTAGCTCTGGACGTTAAACAAGTTCATGAAAAGGCAGGATTCGTTATTCGGCATTGGATGTCCAACTCCGCAGAGGTGTTACTGCGAATCGGAGAGCAGAACACGAAGTCAGTTAAGAGCTTCACGATGGACAAGGGCAGTAATCTGGAACGGGTTTTGGGAATGGTATGGCGACCACAAGAGGATGTCTTCGTATTCTCGTCGGCTTTCCGCAATGATTTACAACGTCTACTGGAAGAGTCCATAGTGCCAACTAAACGGCAATTGCTGAGCTTAGTTATGAGCGTTTTCGACCCGTTAGGAATGGTCGCTCCGTTTGTGGTGCATGGTAAGACAATAGTCCAAGATGTGTGGAGATCCGGAATTGGCTGGGACGAACCGTTACCGGCGAATATCGTACCTCAATGGGAGCGATATGCAAAATTTTTAGGAACGCTTAATACAGTGAAAATACCCAGATGCTACTTTCCTGGATACCAACCGGAAGCATACAATTCGCTTGAACTGCACGTCTTCGTCGATGCTAGTAATTCCGCATATGCTGCCGCAGCGTACTTTCGGATTCTGGACCACGGAGAAGTACGCTGTAGTTTGGTGGCTGCAAGGAGCAAGGTAGCCCCTATCAAGTTGTTGTCAGTCCCGCGATTAGAGCTGCAGGCAGCCGTGATTGGAACACGACTTATGAAATCTATCATCTCAAATCACACGATACGCATCAAGCGTAAAATCTTATGGAGTGATTCAGCTACAGTCCTTAACTGGATACGAGCAGATCCACGGAACTACAAGCAGTTCGTAGCGTTCAGGGTAACAGAAATCCTGGATGAAACGGAGATCAGTGACTGGAGGAAGGTGCCAACAAAGATGAATGTTGCTGATGAAGCTACAAAGTGGGGACAAGGCCCATGCTTTGATGAACACAGCAGGTGGTTCAACGGACCGGAGTTCTTGTATAAACCGGAGTCTGATTGGCCAGAGGAAGCAATTGAACAACCTACTACTGAAGAGTTAAGGGTGGCCTATTTGCAACAGCAGATATCAACACAGCAGGTCATCGAATTTGAGCGTTTCTCGAAGTGGGAGAGGTTACTTCGCACTATGGCATTCGTCCTACGGTTTGTTTTGCCACAGTTGTCTCAAGATGAATCGAAGTCGAATGAAGGCATGTTCCTGAGAAAAAAAGAATTACAACGAGCGGAGTCAACTATATTTAAGATAATCCAAAGTTGTGAATATCCTGAAGAGTGCCGCATACTGCGTAGTAATCGAGAAGCGCATCCAGAAGAACGTAGACAGATTCAGAAAAACAGTCGTGTCTTCAAACTACTCCCATTCATGGATCCAACGGGTGTCATGCGAATGGGATCTCGCATCGCTGCAGCAGATTGTATTCCTGATGATGGAAAATTTCCTGTGATCTTGCCTAAGGACCATTATGTCACACAATTGGTGATTAATTGGTACCACAGGAAATATGGACACGCTAACAATGAAACCGTAGTAAACGAACTTCGACAGAAGTTCCACGTTTCAGAGTTACGAACGGCCGTCAAGAAGGTGGCAAAATGTTGTAACTGGTGCAAAATTCATAAGTGCAAGCCACAAATTCCGCCAATGGCGCCCCTTCCTCTTGCCCGTCTCACGCCGTACGTCAGAGCCTTCACATTCACGGGACTGGATTATTTTGGTCCAATAACTGTTCGCTTTGGACGAGGTGTTGTCAAAAGATGGGTAGCGTTGTTTACCTGCCTAGGAACCCGAGCAGTACACTTGGAACTCACTTACAGCTTGTCGTCTGAATCCTGCAAGATGGCAATACGCAGGTTCATTGCCCGTCGAGGAGCACCACAGGAAATTTATTCAGACCAAGGAACTAACTTTCAAGGGGCGAGCGCGGAGTTAAAACAGCAGATAAGCACCATCAGTCGCGATCTAGCGGAGACATTTACAAATGCGGAAACACAATGGAAACTCAACCCACCGTACGCCCCACATATGGGTGGCATATGGGAACGACTGATTCGCTCAGTGAAGACCGGCCTGGCGAACATGGAGTTGTCAAGAAATCCAGATGAGGAAACTTTGGTAACGGCCCTTGTGGAGGTGGAATCCTTGGTGAACTCGCGTCCATTAACTTACCTACCGGTCGACAGTGAAGAAGGCGAGGCCTTGACACCAAATCACTTCCTACTGTTGAGTTCGAGTGGAGTGGTTCAGCCAGAAGTCCGGCCAACGGAAGACAGTGCGCTGCTAAGATCCAATTGGAAGCATGTACAGCTTATGCTAGACAGGTTTTGGAAGCGGTGGATCCAAGAATATTTGCCTGTTATCTCCAGGCAACCGAAGTGGTTTGGAGAGGTGAAACCCATTAACATCGGAGACCTGGTCATTGTTGTGAACGACGGCGTGAGGAATAGCTGGATCAGAGGTAGGATTGTCAAAGTGTATCCTGGACGTGATGGACGAGTTCGCAGTGCGGATGTGCAAACTTCTGGTGGTATCATGCGTAGACCGGCGATTAAGCTCGCTACCTTGGATGTAGCCAGGGAAGCAGGTACAGCTTAAGGATACCTGAAGCAGTACGGGTGGGGGTATGTTGGCAACACGGATTCGCGAGTTTCTTATCACCCTAACAATGTACCACAGGGAGATGTGAAATGGGCGAAAGTCTGACAAATGTAAGATCGATAAGGCAGTTTCAGAGATCAATAAAAAAAAACAACAACCATCTTGAAATTGATTACAAAACGTTATTCTGAATTCCTTAAATTGTTCATAATTAATTGTGCCTAATTGGTGAATAAATCACATCAGGACCGCAACTTATTGTTACGACACGGCGGGTAGATTAGAGTAGAGGACGAATAAATGTAAGCAACGAACAAATGTAAAACATAAAAACAATGAACTAAAAGAATTGAATTACAGCTTAAAGCATATACTCAAACAAAACATACGAGTTCGCTATAAAGAAGTCCGAAACGAAAACCGCTCCCGTAACAACACACACAATGCTTGCTTTGATCGAATCAAAATGCAAGGAAAAAGCTTTCGGCCTACTTTTGCATTATTTTTCTTTCTGACATTATTATGTGTATGATTTTATATGGTGTAAAATGAAAAAATACTATTGACGAAAAATGTAACGAAAACGTTTTTGGTTTTGTTCGGTATTTTTCAATTGTTCAATGGTTTGAAAAGTGTTCTAAAGGAAGGATATGTGTATTGTCAAATCAGAAAATTCGGCCGAAACCATTTGTGCCTCAGTAATTTATCTGCCAATGCTAAGGAAATATCCGGAATCGATGAACTTTTTGTGGCAAAACTCGCACTCGATTTTTTCCTCATCGGGGAGCACAAGCAAATGACGATCACTGTTGGAACAATGCTTATAATGTGGAATGTGCGTAACATCATTGAATGAAAAAGAAGAACATTAATTTCAACATTTACATATCTTTATTGAAAAACAGGAAGTGGGTTATATCTATGGTATAACCGCAAGGGTGACGTAGGACTATCGTTGATTTAGAGATCATTTGTTTGAAGTTAAATCTAAATCCATTCTGAATGAATGAATAAATGAATATTTGGGAGACTTCGAAAACGAGAGCGTTACGTTGGAGGCACAAGGTTTTATGCATCCAATATAGGATACGAAAAACCTTGTTCTGAAGAATAATCTTCAGAAGCTAACCTGCTAACTGTACTTGATTGACAAATCACAAACCCAAATGTATTATATGGATATTTTATGGATAGAAAACATTAAAATAAACTCTTTCACATGAATGTAATTTTAAATTCCCAGAGGAACTGGCAGATTATTTTCAGTAACGATTAGATATTTCCACATTTTCCTCGATACTGGACTGGCCCACCAGTGGTTAATACTAACTCGATAACCACCTGTTAATAGTACTTGATTGAAAAATATTTGGTCACAGTGTTACATGAATAGAAAACATTCAAATAAACTCTTTCACATGAATGTATTTTTAAATTCCCAGAGGAACTGGCTGACTATTTCCCAGCAATGATTAGATCTTTCCGGAACTTTCTCGATGCTGAATGGCATCCAAACGGAAAGAATTCTGTGCGTGTATGTGTCGATCCTTCGCCGTCCACCTCCTCCAGCACGTTAGGCAACGATGTTGTCTTGTCGATGTCCTCACGAAAAATTAATGTGTCTCACCACCAGAATATCGCTTAAGTATGCTTTTTGTGTGTGATTGAATCGAGAGAAGGTGTGGTTTATGATGGCAATTTGGAAGGCAAACTAGAGGGGAAAGAACTTTCTGAGCTCGGAACTTTCGGCGACTGAGCAATAATCGATTGCGGGCGCATACAATATTGGATACGGAAATATCCTACTGATGGGGAAGAATAATCTTCAGAAGCTATCCTGTTAATTGCGATTGATTGAAAAACCACAAAACCAAATGTATTTGGTCACAGTGTTACATGGATAGAAAACATTCAAATAAACTCTTTCACATGAATGTATTTTTAAATTCCCAGAGGAACTGGCAGATTATTTTCAGTAACGATTAGATATTTCCACATTTTCCTCGATACTGGAAGCCCACCTGTGGTTAATGCTAATTCGATAACCATCTGTTAATAGCACTTGCTTGAAACATATTTGGTCACAGTGTTACATGGATAGAAAACATTCAAATAAACTTTTTCACATGAATGTATTTTTGAATTCCCAGAGGAACTGGCAGATTATTTTCAGTAACGATTAGATATTTCCACATTTTCCTCGATACTGGAAGCCCACCAGTGGTTAATACTAACTCGATAACCACCTGTTGTGTAGCGATGTCTTCCCTTGGAACCGTTTGTGGCATCACTCTCCTCCTGATGGATTCCCTTCTGGCCTAAGGTGCACAAACAGGCTCTTGGTGACACCGTTCATCCGCGCTTTCATGATAAATGAAGAGCTTCACCACAACAGCGACAACATGCTCCAATCGCTGTTCAATTAGAACTGAGTGGATTTCCGAGCGGCGCTCGCTTATATACCGATTGGTGATTTCAATAGTCTGTTTTGAAAGCAATTTTAGGACTATTGAAACAAGTTTTTGGATCAAAAAGTAACAAGTACAGAACGCGTAGACATTTTGTCTTTCGAATGAAGTGTTTATCATACCATTTCGTTCAGTTGTTTAGGAGCTATTAACGCTCAAAATCTCGGTCTCCGGCGTAACGCTTTCGTTTTCGAAACTTTGATTTTACACCCCGGTATAGAAATGAAAGACGTAGTCCTACGTCAATACCAACTATGTCGAGTTTTAATTGTCATAATTCAACCGAAATGATCGCTCGTTATCCTTCCTCAGTGTATCATGCATTTTACCAATTTCCTCCAAACGGGTGGTTATGCTGGAGGTGGATGATTCAATCCATTGTAGAGAATTCATGTGAGCATTTAGTATCTTTCCAATCTGCACCAAAGGATCGCTCGGATCGGAGTATTTGTTCGACTCGTTTAAATGTTCAATCACTTCCTTGAGATCCTCGGACATTTGTTTGAGCTGCGAGTCTAATGTTTCCGCCATTGAATAAGTTTGGCCTCGTTCGATATCAACCTGAACGATTTTGGAAAGTTCCTCCTCGAGCGGTATAATACACTCCTCCAAATCGGTATGCTGAGCAGTGACGAATTCTAGCTCCTGCTCCATTGCATCTTACTCGGCCTTCACCTTCTCGACAGCCTCATTGAGGGCAACTATTTTTTCGCCATTGCCCAACAAAAGTTTATCCCAAGCGTTCACCTGGGTAGCTTGGTTAGTAAAAAGCTTCTCCTGTTCCTCCAACACGAGCATCCATTTGTTTATGAATTCTTCCAACTGACAGAAGTTCAGCTGTGTACCGGATACCGAAGATGACTGAGTTGTTTGCGTGGTCGTTGTCAAATTTGCCGCCGACTGAGCTGCTGGATTTGAAGCGGTGAAACTTCCCAACGTTAATTGACCGGCTGCTGTAGATGCTGCTGTGACCGAAGTTGTAGCTGTAAGACCTGCACCGAAACTAAGTGTCGGAGCACTAGATGAGGTAGCAGCTGCAGCAGACGTGGTAGAGCCGGAACTCCGAATGTAGACGCGCCAAATCCGAAACCAGTACTGGCGGTCGTCACTGGATTGGTGGTGCCCATCGTTGGCGCAACGCTCGCAACCGGGTTACCGAAAGTAAAACTCATTTTGCTGCTAACAACAATTTTACGTGCGAAAACTGAACAGGACGAGACGCGAAACACGATGGAAGCAAAGGTAAACATATATTCTGACGTGACAGTTCTATAAACAATAATTTCCAATGTCGTTCTTTCATATCGTTTCCAGATAATGCAAGCTTTTTAAATTTAGGGTTCCCAGAAAAAATCAAATCACAGACTTATGAATGGCATTTGATTTATAACCAGATGGTGCAACGACTAAAATAATTATTTGAAATTCGTCTGAATTTTTCTCCAAATTTCACGGTTCAAGCTGGATGATTCGGATCAGAGCTAGTTATTTTCGAAGATAATAAATGTGATTGAATTTCATACATACACCTCCCACTTTCACTACAGTCATTTTCGGTGGATTAATTTCAACCTATCGGGGGGTGAAGTGGAAACTAAATGCAAGTGATTGAAGAATCTTGAACGAGAATGAATGAATATTATACGAGAATATTATAATGTCGAGATGTGGTAGAAGTTCTATTAAGTTTATAGTAAAAAGAAATTGTGAAGGATTCTAATTGAGCTTTTACAATTTCCTTTTACTATGAGCGTTCACACTTATTAAAAAAACGTGAATGATTGAAAGTATTCATAACAATAAAAATCCATTCTGGGCGGGACGAATTTAGGCGGGTCAGCTAGTGAACAATAAAATCCTGATGAAACGGTGAGTACAGATCGTTACCGACAACAAATGTAAAAAAGAGCGAATGTTGGAAAGTGTGAAAGTGGATGTGAGAAAGTGAGTAAAATGATGAAAATAATAAACTGAGAATGTGAAAAAGTGGCAAAGTGCGAAAGTGAGAAAATAAGAATGAGATGAAGAGATGGGAATAAATTGAGAAAAAGAGAAAAAGATAAAAAGAGAAAGAGATAAAGAGAGAAAGATAAAGAGATAAAGAGATAAAAAGATACAGAGATACAGAGATAAAGAGAGAAAGAGATAAATAGATAAAGAGATAAATGAGGTGAAGAGATAAGGCGAAAAGAGATAAAGAGATGAAGAGATGAATAGATGAAGAGATAAAGAGATATAGAGATAAAGTGATAAAGAGATAAAGAGATAAAGAAATAAAAAGATAAAAGGATAAAGAGATCAAAAGACCAAGAGATGAACAGATAAAGTGATTAAGAGATAGAGAGATGAAGAGACCGGAAAAGTTGAAAGAGAAAGAGAAAAAGAGAGATTTGATTGTTTTGAAAACAAAAAAAGCCGAATACAGCTGACAAAAAACCCTTCAAATGATATTTGCGTTTGGAGGGACTAGTGCAAATTATTATAATAAAACAAAATGGAATACATTTTTAAAGGTTTTATTTGAAATCAATCATATTTTTTCGACAATCAAGAATTGTTCTTGTTTAAGAATAGGGAAAAGCCTCTGTGAGTAGAACAATACAATATTCTTTCTCAGAAAGGCATAAAAACCCTATCATTTTTCGTTAAATGTTATTAAATTCAATTAAAAATTTAAATAGCATTGAATAAAAAATAAATTACTAAGCCTAAAAACCTCAACGAGACTTAAAACTAAAAAACCTCAAAAAATCATCTAAAATCTTTATCTTTTTGAATAGGGAAAAGCCTCTGTGAGTAGAACAACGCAAATGTTCTCTCTCAAAAAGGCATAAAAACCCTATCATTTTTCGTAAAATGTTATATTTAATACAATTCCACTAAAACTACAATGCATTATAAAACATGATTTGATGCCTTTCATTTTGAAAAAATTCAATTAAAAAATTGAATAATAATAAATAAGTAAGTAGTTAATAAACCCAAAAACCCAAAAAATCATCTACAAATATAACAGGAGCTAAAATAAACTCTACAACACGTAACAAAAACAAAACATCCTTAATTATTAATTCTAAAAATAATTGAAAACCGCCCTCGCCACCACGCCTATCATGCACAACAATAAGCTAAAACAGCAACAATTTAGGAGACTCACTCCTTTCATTGCCTTCAGCTTTTTATTCTCCTGTTTCAATTTTTCATTTTCGGCCCTAATATTCCAAAGACTTCTTTCAGCTTTCATCTTCCTGAATATGGCATCTTCGATTTCTGAAAAATTAGTTGGTTCCCAATCGAACACATCCTCGTCGTCAGCCCGAAGATATGTGTCATTGGGAACCAACGGCGGCGGCCTTTCATTCTCGATAAAATTCATGTTCGAATGAGCAATGCTCCAAAACCATACCTGGGGTCTATCGCTCGGCACAAGTGGTGGCGGAATTTCATCTTCGATCCAATCCACATCTGGATAGATGTACTTCTTATTGTGGGCTGGTTCGACTGGAAAGCGATCTTTTTTTGGTCCACCTCCATCTCCTCCTGCTTCCTGGTAGGCCCGAGAACTTTTGGGGCCTCCTAATCCTGTGGGAATCCTTGGCTTGAAGGTCATTTGCTTCATTTTCCTGGCTGAAGGTTATATTACTTGCTCTTTTCTTGTTGTTATAACCTTCAGTGAGCATTGTTATTCCATACACACAATGCTTGCTTTGATCGAATCAAAATGCAAGGAAAAAGCTTTCGGCCTACTTTTGCATTATTTTTCTTTCTGACATTATTATGTGTATGATTTTATATGGTGTAAAATGAAAAAATACTATTGACGAAAAATGTAACGAAAACGTTTTTGGTTTTGTTCGGTATTTTTCAATTGTTCAATGGTTTGAAAAGTGTTCTAAAGGAAGGATATGTGTATTGTCAAATCAGAAAATTCGGCCGAAACCATTTGTGCCTCAGTAATTTATCTGCCAATGCTAAGGAAATATCCGGAATCGATGAACTTTTTGTGGCAAAACTCGCACTCGATTTTTTCCTCATCGGGGAGCACAAGCAAATGACGATCACTGTTGGAACAATGCTTATAATGTGGAATGTGCGTAACATCATTGAATGAAAAAGAAGAACATTAATTTCAACATTTACATATCTTTATTGAAATACCAACTATGTCGAGTTTTAATTGTCATAATTCAACCGAAATGATCGCTCGTTATCCTTCCTCAGTGTATCGTGCATTTTACCAATTTCCTCCAAACGGGTGGTTATGCTGGAGGTGGATGATTCAATCCATTGTAGAGAATTCATGTGAGCATTTAGTATCTTTCCAATCTGCACCAAAGGATCGCTCGGATCGGAGTATTTGTTCGACTCGTTTAAATGTTCAATCACTTCCTTGAGATCCTCGGACATTTGTTTGAGCTGCGAGTCTAATGTTTCCGCCATTGAATAAGTTTGGCCTCGTTCGATATCAACCTGAACGATTTTGGAAAGTTCCTCCTCGAGCGGTATAATACACTCCTCCAAATCGGTATGCTGAGCAGTGACGAATTCTAGCTCCTGCTCCATTGCATCTTACTCGGCCTTCACCTTCTCGACAGCCTCATTGAGGGCAACTATTTTTTCGCCATTGCCCAACAAAAGTTTATCCCAAGCGTTCACCTGGGTTAGTAAAAAGCTTCTCCTGTTCCTCCAACTCGAGCGTCCATTTGTTTATGAATTCTTCCAACTGACAGAAGTTCAGCTGTGTACCGGATACCGAAGATGACTGAGTTGTTTGCGTGGTCGTTGTCAAATTTGCCGCCGACTGAGCTGCTGGATTTGAAGCGGTGAAACTTCCCAACGTTAATTGACCGGCTGCTGTAGATGCTGCTGTGACCGAAGTTGTAGCTGTAAGACCTGCACCGAAACTAAGTGTCGGAGCACTAGATGAGGTAGCAGCTGCAGCAGACGTGGTAGAGCCGGAACTCCGAATGTAGACGCGCCAAATCCGAAACCAGTACTGGCGGTCGTCACTGGATTGGTGGTGCCCATCGTTGGCGCAACGCTCGCAACCGGGTTACCGAAAGTAAAACTCATTCTGCTGCTAACAACAATTTTACGTGCGAAAACTGAACAGGACGAGACGCGAAACACGATGGAAGCAAAGGTAAACATATATTCTGACGTGACAGTTCTATAAACAATAATTTCCAATATCGTTCTTTCATATCGTTTCCAGATAATGCAAGCTTTTTAAATTTAGGGTTCCCAGAAAGAATCAAATCACAGACTTTATGAATGGCATTTGATTTATAACCAGATGGTGCAACGACTAAAATAATTATTTGAAATTCGTCTGAATTTTTCTCCAAATTTCACGGTTCAAGCTGGATGATTCGGATCAGGGCTAGTTATTTTCGAAGATAATAAATGTGATTGAATTTCATACATACACCTTTCACTTTCACTACAGTCATTTTCGGTGGATTAATTTCAACCTATCGGGGGGTGAAGTGGAAACTAAATGCAAGTGATTGAAGAATCTTGAACGAGAATGAATGAATATTATACGAGAATATTATAATGTCGAGATGTGGTAGAAGTTCTATTAAGTTTATAGTAAAAAGAAATTGTGAAGGATTCTAATTGAGCTTTTACAATTTCCTTTTACTATGAGCGTTCACTTATTAAGAAAACGTGAATGATTGAAAGTATTCATAACAATAAAAATCCATTCTGGGCGGGACGAAGTTAGGCGGGTCAGCTAGTGAACAATAAAATCCTGATGAAACGGTGAGTACAGATCGTTACCGACAACAAATGTAAAAAAGAGCGAATGTTGGAAAGTGTGAAAGTGGATGTGAGAAAGTGAGTAAAATGCTGAAAATAATAAACTGAGAATGTGAAAAAGTGGCAAAGTGCGAAAGTGAGAAAATAAGAATGAGATGAAGAGATGGGAATAAATTGAGAAAAAGATAAAAAGAGAAAGAAATAAAGAGAGAAAGATAAAGAGATAAAGAGATAAAACGATACAGAGATACAGAGATAAAGAGAGAAAGAGATAAATGAGGTGAAGAGATAAGGCGAAAAGAGATAAAGAGATGAAGAGATGAAGAGATGAAGAGATGAATAGATGAAGAGATAAAGAGATATAGAGATAAAGAAATAAAGAGATAAAGTGATAAAGAGATAAAGAGATAAAGAAATAAAAAGATAAAAGGATGAAGAGATCAAAAGACCAAGAGATGAACAGATAAAGTGATTAAGAGATAGAGAGATGAAGAGACCGGAAAAGTTGAAGAGAAAGAGAAAAAGAGAGATTTGATTGTTTTGAAAACAAAAAAAGCCGAATACAGCAGACAAAAAACCCTTCAAATGATATTTGCGTTTGGAGGGACTAGTGCAAATTATTATAATAAAACAAAATGGAATACATTTTTAAAGGTTTTATTTGAAATCAATCATATTTTTTCGACAATCAAGAATTGTTCTTGTTTAAGAATAGGGAAAAGCCTCTGTGAGTAGAACAATACAATATTCTTGCTCAGAAAGGCATAAAAACCCTATCATTTTTCGTTAAATGTTATTAAATTCAATTAAAAATTTAAATAGCAATGAATAAAAAATAAATTACTAAACTTAAAAACCTCAACGAGACTAAAAACTAAAAAACCTCAAAAAATCATCTAAAATCTTTATCTTTTTGAATAGGGAAAAGCCTCTGTGAGTAGAACAACGCAAATGTTCTCTCTCAAAAAAGCATAAAAACCCTATCATTTTTCGTAAAATGTTATATTTAATACAATTCCACTAAAACTACAATGCATTATAAAACATGATTTGATGCCTTTCATTTTGAAAAATTCAGTTGAAAAATTGAATAATAATAAATAAGTAATTAGTTAATAAACCCAAAAAACCCAAAAAAATCATCTAAAAATATAACAGGAGCTAAAATAAACTCTACAACACGTAACAAAAACAAAACATCCTTAATTATTAATTCTAAAAATAATTAAAAACCGCCCTCGCCACCACGCCTATCATGCACAACAATAAGCTAGAACAGCAACAATTTAGGAGACTCACTCCTTTCGTTGCCTTCAGCTTTTCATTCTCCTGTTTCAATTTTTCATTTTCGGCCCTAATATTCCAAAGACTTCTTTCAGCTTTCATCTTCCTGAATATGGCATCTTCGATTTCTGAAAAATTAGTTGGTTCCCAATCGAACACATCCTTGTCGTCAGCCCGAAGATATGTGTCATTGGGAACCAACGGCGGCGGCCTTTCATTCTCGATAAAATCCATGTTCGAATGAGCAATGCTCCAAAACCATACCTGGGGTCTATCGCTCGGCACAAGTGGTGGCGGAATTTCATCTTCGATCCAATCCACATCTGGATAGATGTACTTCTTATTGTGGGCTGGTTCGACTGGAAAGCGATCTTTTTTTGGTCCACCTCCATCTCCTCCTGCTTCCTGGTAGGCCCGAGAACTTTTGGGGCCTCCTAATCCTGTGGGAATCCTTGGCTTGAAGGTCATTTGCTTCATTTTCCTGGCTGAAGGTTATATTACTTGCTCTTTTCTTGTTGTTATAACCTTCAGTGAGCATTGTTATTCCATACACACAATGCTTGCTTTGATCGAATCAAAATGCAAGGAAAAAGCTTTCGGCCTACTTTTGCATTATTTTTCTTTCTGACATTATTATGTGTATGATTTTATATGGTGTAAAATGAAAAAATACTATTGACGAAAAATGTAACGAAAACGTTTTTGGTTTTGTTCGGTATTTTTCAATTGTTCAATGGTTTGAATAGTGTTCTAAAGGAAGGATATGTGTATTGTCAAATCAGAAAATTCAGCCGAAGCCATTTGTGCCTCAGTAATTTATCTGCCAATGCTAAGGAAATATCCGGAATCGATGAACTTTTTGTGGCAAAACCCGCACTCGATTTTTTCCTCATCGGGGAGCACAAGCAAATGACGATCACTGTTGGAACAATGCTTATAATGTGGAATGTGCGTAACATCATTGAATGAAAAAGAAGAACATTAATTTCAACATTTACATATCTTTATTGAAATACCAACTATGTCGAGTTTTAATTGTCATAATTCAACCGAAATGATCGCTCGTTATCCTTCCTCAGTGTATCGTGCATTTTACCAATTTCCTCCAAACGGGAGGTTATGCTGGAGGTGGATGATTCAATCCATTGTAGAGAATTCATGTGAGCATTTAGTATCTTTCCAATCTGCACCAAAGGATCGCTCGGATCGGAGTATTTGTTCGACTCGTTTAAATGTTCAATCACTTCCTTGAGATCCTCGGACATTTGTTTGAGCTGCGAGTCTAATGTTTCCGCCATTGAATAAGTTTGGCCTCGTTCGATATCAACCTGAACGATTTTGGAAAGTTCCTCCTCGAGCGGTATAATACACTCCTCCAAATCGGTATGCTGAGCAGTGACGAATTCTAGCTCCTGCTCCATTGCATCTTACTCGGCCTTCACCTTCTCGACAGCCTCATTGAGGGCAACTATTTTTTCGCCATTGCCCAACAAAAGTTTATCCCAAGCGTTCACCTGGGTTAGTAAAAAGCTTCTCCTGTTCCTCCAACTCGAGCGTCCATTTGTTTATGAATTCTTCCAACTGACAGAAGTTCAGCTGTGTACCGGATACCGAAGATGACTGAGTTGTTTGCGTGGTCGTTGTCAAATTTGCCTCCGACTGAGCTGCTGGATTTGAAGCGGTGAAACTTCCCAACGTTAATTGACCGGCTGCTGTAGATGCTGCTGTGACCGAAGTTGTAGCTGTAAGACCTGCACCGAAACTAAGTGTCGGAGCACTAGATGAGGTAGCAGCTGCAGCAGACGTGGTAGAGCCGGAACTCCGAATGTAGACGCGCCAAATCCGAAACCAGTACTGGCGGTCGTCACTGGATTGGTGGTGCCCATCGTTGGCGCAACGCTCGCAACCGGGTTACCGAAAGTAAAACTCATTCTGCTGCTAACAACAATTTTACGTGCGAAAACTGAACAGGACGAGACGCGAAACACGATGGAAGCAAAGGTAAACATATATTCTGACGTGACAGTTCTATAAACAATAATTTCCAATGTCGTTCTTTCATATCGTTTCCAGATAATGCAAGCTTTTTAAATTTAGGGTTCCCAGAAAAAATCAAATCACAGACTTTATGAATGGCATTTGATTTATAACCAGATGGTGCAACGACTAAAATAATTATTTGAAATTCGTCTGAATTTTTCTCCAAATTTCACGGTTCAAGCTGGATGATTCGGATCAGAGCTAGTTATTTTCGAAGATAATAAATGTGATTGAATTTCATACATACACCTCCCACTTTCACTACAGTCATTTTCGGTGGATTAATTTCAACCTATCGGGGGGTGAAGTGGAAACTAAATGCAAGTGATTGAAGAATCTTGAACGAGAATGAATGAATATTATACGAGAATATTATAATGTCGAGATGTGGTAGAAGTTCTATTAAGTTTATAGTAAAAAGAAATTGTGAAGGATTCTATTTGAGCTTTTACAATTTCCTTTTACTATGAGCGTTCACTTATTAAGAAAACGTGAATGATTGAAAGTATTCATAACAATAAAAATCCATTCTGGGCGGGACGAAGTTAGGCGGGTCAGCTAGTGAACAATAAAATCCTGATGAAACGGTGAGTACAGATCGTTACCGACAACAAATGTAAAAAAGAGCGAATGTTGGAAAGTGTGAAAGTGGATGTGAGAAAGTGAGTAAAATGATGAAAATAATAAACTGAGAATGTGAAAAAGTGGCAAAGTGCGAAAGTGAGAAAATAAGAATGAGATGAAGAGATGGGAATAAATTGAGAAAAAGAGAAAAAGATAAAAAGAGAAAGAGATAAAGAGAGAAAGATAAAGAGATAAAGAGATAAAAAGATACAGAGATACAGAGATAAAGAGAGAAAGAGATAAATAGATAAAGAGATAAATGAGGTGAAGAGATAAGGCGAAAAGAGATAAAGAGATGAAGAGATGAATAGATGAAGAGATAAAGAGATATAGAGATAAAGTGATAAAGAGATAAAGAGATAAAGAAATAAAAAGATAAAAGGATAAAGAGATCAAAAGACCAAGAGATGAACAGATAAAGTGATTAAGAGATAGAGAGATGAAGAGACCGGAAAAGTTGAAGAGAAAGAGAAAAAGAGAGATTTGATTGTTTTGAAAACAAAAAAAGCCGAATACAGCTGACAAAAAACCCTTCAAATGATATTTGCGTTTGGAGGGACTAGTGCAAATTATTATAATAAAACAAAATGGAATACATTTTTAAAGGTTTTATTTGAAATCAATCATATTTTTTCGACAATCAAGAATTGTTCTTGTTTAAGAATAGGGAAAAGCCTCTGTGAGTAGAACAATACAATATTCTTTCTCAGAAAGGCATAAAAACCCTATCATTTTTCGTTAAATGTTATTAAATTCAATTAAAAATTTAAATAGCATTGAATAAAAAATAAATTACTAAGCCTAAAAACCTCAACGAGACTTAAAACTAAAAAACCTCAAAAAATCATCTAAAATCTTTATCTTTTTGAATAGGGAAAAGCCTCTGTGAGTAGAACAACGCAAATGTTCTCTCTCAAAAAGGCATAAAAACCCTATCATTTTTCGTAAAATGTTATATTTAATACAATTCCACTAAAACTACAATGCATTATAAAACATGATTTGATGCCTTTCATTTTGAAAAAATTCAATTAAAAAATTGAATAATAATAAATAAGTAAGTAGTTAATAAACCCAAAAACCCAAAAAATCATCTACAAATATAACAGGAGCTAAAATAAACTCTACAACACGTAACAAAAACAAAACATCCTTAATTATTAATTCTAAAAATAATTGAAAACCGCCCTCGCCACCACGCCTATCATGCACAACAATAAGCTAAAACAGCAACAATTTAGGAGACTCACTCCTTTCATTGCCTTCAGCTTTTTATTCTCCTGTTTCAATTTTTCATTTTCGGCCCTAATATTCCAAAGACTTCTTTCAGCTTTCATCTTCCTGAATATGGCATCTTCGATTTCTGAAAAATTAGTTGGTTCCCAATCGAACACATCCTCGTCGTCAGCCCGAAGATATGTGTCATTGGGAACCAACGGCGGCGGCCTTTCATTCTCGATAAAATTCATGTTCGAATGAGCAATGCTCCAAAACCATACCTGGGGTCTATCGCTCGGCACAAGTGGTGGCGGAATTTCATCTTCGATCCAATCCACATCTGGATAGATGTACTTCTTATTGTGGGCTGGTTCGACTGGAAAGCGATCTTTTTTTGGTCCACCTCCATCTCCTCCTGCTTCCTGGTAGGCCCGAGAACTTTTGGGGCCTCCTAATCCTGTGGGAATCCTTGGCTTGAAGGTCATTTGCTTCATTTTCCTGGCTGAAGGTTATATTACTTGCTCTTTTCTTGTTGTTATAACCTTCAGTGAGCATTGTTATTCCATACACACAATGCTTGCTTTGATCGAATCAAAATGCAAGGAAAAAGCTTTCGGCCTACTTTTGCATTATTTTTCTTTCTGACATTATTATGTGTATGATTTTATATGGTGTAAAATGAAAAAATACTATTGACGAAAAATGTAACGAAAACGTTTTTGGTTTTGTTCGGTATTTTTCAATTGTTCAATGGTTTGAAAAGTGTTCTAAAGGAAGGATATGTGTATTGTCAAATCAGAAAATTCGGCCGAAACCATTTGTGCCTCAGTAATTTATCTGCCAATGCTAAGGAAATATCCGGAATCGATGAACTTTTTGTGGCAAAACTCGCACTCGATTTTTTCCTCATCGGGGAGCACAAGCAAATGACGATCACTGTTGGAACAATGCTTATAATGTGGAATGTGCGTAACATCATTGAATGAAAAAGAAGAACATTAATTTCAACATTTACATATCTTTATTGAAATACCAACTATGTCGAGTTTTAATTGTCATAATTCAACCGAAATGATCGCTCGTTATCCTTCCTCAGTGTATCGTGCATTTTACCAATTTCCTCCAAACGGGTGGTTATGCTGGAGGTGGATGATTCAATCCATTGTAGAGAATTCATGTGAGCATTTAGTATCTTTCCAATCTGCACCAAAGGATCGCTCGGATCGGAGTATTTGTTCGACTCGTTTAAATGTTCAATCACTTCCTTGAGATCCTCGGACATTTGTTTGAGCTGCGAGTCTAATGTTTCCGCCATTGAATAAGTTTGGCCTCGTTCGATATCAACCTGAACGATTTTGGAAAGTTCCTCCTCGAGCGGTATAATACACTCCTCCAAATCGGTATGCTGAGCAGTGACGAATTCTAGCTCCTGCTCCATTGCATCTTACTCGGCCTTCACCTTCTCGACAGCCTCATTGAGGGCAACTATTTTTTCGCCATTGCCCAACAAAAGTTTATCCCAAGCGTTCACCTGGGTTAGTAAAAAGCTTCTCCTGTTCCTCCAACTCGAGCGTCCATTTGTTTATGAATTCTTCCAACTGACAGAAGTTCAGCTGTGTACCGGATACCGAAGATGACTGAGTTGTTTGCGTGGTCGTTGTCAAATTTGCCGCCGACTGAGCTGCTGGATTTGAAGCGGTGAAACTTCCCAACGTTAATTGACCGGCTGCTGTAGATGCTGCTGTGACCGAAGTTGTAGCTGTAAGACCTGCACCGAAACTAAGTGTCGGAGCACTAGATGAGGTAGCAGCTGCAGCAGACGTGGTAGAGCCGGAACTCCGAATGTAGACGCGCCAAATCCGAAACCAGTACTGGCGGTCGTCACTGGATTGGTGGTGCCCATCGTTGGCGCAACGCTCGCAACCGGGTTACCGAAAGTAAAACTCATTCTGCTGCTAACAACAATTTTACGTGCGAAAACTGAACAGGACGAGACGCGAAACACGATGGAAGCAAAGGTAAACATATATTCTGACGTGACAGTTCTATAAACAATAATTTCCAATATCGTTCTTTCATATCGTTTCCAGATAATGCAAGCTTTTTAAATTTAGGGTTCCCAGAAAGAATCAAATCACAGACTTTATGAATGGCATTTGATTTATAACCAGATGGTGCAACGACTAAAATAATTATTTGAAATTCGTCTGAATTTTTCTCCAAATTTCACGGTTCAAGCTGGATGATTCGGATCAGGGCTAGTTATTTTCGAAGATAATAAATGTGATTGAATTTCATACATACACCTTTCACTTTCACTACAGTCATTTTCGGTGGATTAATTTCAACCTATCGGGGGGTGAAGTGGAAACTAAATGCAAGTGATTGAAGAATCTTGAACGAGAATGAATGAATATTATACGAGAATATTATAATGTCGAGATGTGGTAGAAGTTCTATTAAGTTTATAGTAAAAAGAAATTGTGAAGGATTCTAATTGAGCTTTTACAATTTCCTTTTACTATGAGCGTTCACTTATTAAGAAAACGTGAATGATTGAAAGTATTCATAACAATAAAAATCCATTCTGGGCGGGACGAAGTTAGGCGGGTCAGCTAGTGAACAATAAAATCCTGATGAAACGGTGAGTACAGATCGTTACCGACAACAAATGTAAAAAAGAGCGAATGTTGGAAAGTGTGAAAGTGGATGTGAGAAAGTGAGTAAAATGCTGAAAATAATAAACTGAGAATGTGAAAAAGTGGCAAAGTGCGAAAGTGAGAAAATAAGAATGAGATGAAGAGATGGGAATAAATTGAGAAAAAGATAAAAAGAGAAAGAAATAAAGAGAGAAAGATAAAGAGATAAAGAGATAAAACGATACAGAGATACAGAGATAAAGAGAGAAAGAGATAAATGAGGTGAAGAGATAAGGCGAAAAGAGATAAAGAGATGAAGAGATGAAGAGATGAAGAGATGAATAGATGAAGAGATAAAGAGATATAGAGATAAAGAAATAAAGAGATAAAGTGATAAAGAGATAAAGAGATAAAGAAATAAAAAGATAAAAGGATGAAGAGATCAAAAGACCAAGAGATGAACAGATAAAGTGATTAAGAGATAGAGAGATGAAGAGACCGGAAAAGTTGAAGAGAAAGAGAAAAAGAGAGATTTGATTGTTTTGAAAACAAAAAAAGCCGAATACAGCAGACAAAAAACCCTTCAAATGATATTTGCGTTTGGAGGGACTAGTGCAAATTATTATAATAAAACAAAATGGAATACATTTTTAAAGGTTTTATTTGAAATCAATCATATTTTTTCGACAATCAAGAATTGTTCTTGTTTAAGAATAGGGAAAAGCCTCTGTGAGTAGAACAATACAATATTCTTGCTCAGAAAGGCATAAAAACCCTATCATTTTTCGTTAAATGTTATTAAATTCAATTAAAAATTTAAATAGCAATGAATAAAAAATAAATTACTAAACCTAAAAACCTCAACGAGACTAAAAACTAAAAAACCTCAAAAAATCATCTAAAATCTTTATCTTTTTGAATAGGGAAAAGCCTCTGTGAGTAGAACAACGCAAATGTTCTCTCTCAAAAAAGCATAAAAACCCTATCATTTTTCGTAAAATGTTATATTTAATACAATTCCACTAAAACTACAATGCATTATAAAACATGATTTGATGCCTTTCATTTTGAAAAATTCAGTTGAAAAATTGAATAATAATAAATAAGTAATTAGTTAATAAACCCAAAAAACCCAAAAAAATCATCTAAAAATATAACAGGAGCTAAAATAAACTCTACAACACGTAACAAAAACAAAACATCCTTAATTATTAATTCTAAAAATAATTAAAAACCGCCCTCGCCACCACGCCTATCATGCACAACAATAAGCTAGAACAGCAACAATTTAGGAGACTCACTCCTTTCGTTGCCTTCAGCTTTTCATTCTCCTGTTTCAATTTTTCATTTTCGGCCCTAATATTCCAAAGACTTCTTTCAGCTTTCATCTTCCTGAATATGGCATCTTCGATTTCTGAAAAATTAGTTGGTTCCCAATCGAACACATCCTTGTCGTCAGCCCGAAGATATGTGTCATTGGGAACCAACGGCGGCGGCCTTTCATTCTCGATAAAATCCATGTTCGAATGAGCAATGCTCCAAAACCATACCTGGGGTCTATCGCTCGGCACAAGTGGTGGCGGAATTTCATCTTCGATCCAATCCACATCTGGATAGATGTACTTCTTATTGTGGGCTGGTTCGACTGGAAAGCGATCTTTTTTTGGTCCACCTCCATCTCCTCCTGCTTCCTGGTAGGCCCGAGAACTTTTGGGGCCTCCTAATCCTGTGGGAATCCTTGGCTTGAAGGTCATTTGCTTCATTTTCCTGGCTGAAGGTTATATTACTTGCTCTTTTCTTGTTGTTATAACCTTCAGTGAGCATTGTTATTCCATACACACAATGCTTGCTTTGATCGAATCAAAATGCAAGGAAAAAGCTTTCGGCCTACTTTTGCATTATTTTTCTTTCTGACATTATTATGTGTATGATTTTATATGGTGTAAAATGAAAAAATACTATTGACGAAAAATGTAACGAAAACGTTTTTGGTTTTGTTCGGTATTTTTCAATTGTTCAATGGTTTGAATAGTGTTCTAAAGGAAGGATATGTGTATTGTCAAATCAGAAAATTCAGCCGAAACCATTTGTGCCTCAGTAATTTATCTGCCAATGCTAAGGAAATATCCGGAATCGATGAACTTTTTGTGGCAAAACCCGCACTCGATTTTTTCCTCATCGGGGAGCACAAGCAAATGACGATCACTGTTGGAACAATGCTTATAATGTGGAATGTGCGTAACATCATTGAATGAAAAAGAAGAACATTAATTTCAACATTTACATATCTTTATTGAAATACCAACTATGTCGAGTTTTAATTGTCATAATTCAACCGAAATGATCGCTCGTTATCCTTCCTCAGTGTATCGTGCATTTTACCAATTTCCTCCAAACGGGAGGTTATGCTGGAGGTGGATGATTCAATCCATTGTAGAGAATTCA
Source organism: Toxorhynchites rutilus septentrionalis (assembly GCF_029784135.1). Classification (NCBI taxonomy): domain Eukaryota; kingdom Metazoa; phylum Arthropoda; class Insecta; order Diptera; family Culicidae; genus Toxorhynchites; species Toxorhynchites rutilus. The sequence continues at coordinate 105,574 of NW_026599828.1, forward strand.
TGTGAGCATTTAGTATCTTTCCAATCTGCACCAAAGGATCGCTCGGATCGGAGTATTTGTTCGACTCGTTTAAATGTTCAATCACTTCCTTGAGATCCTCGGACATTTGTTTGAGCTGCGAGTCTAATGTTTCCGCCATTGAATAAGTTTGGCCTCGTTCGATATCAACCTGAACGATTTTGGAAAGTTCCTCCTCGAGCGGTATAATACACTCCTCCAAATCGGTATGCTGAGCAGTGACGAATTCTAGCTCCTGCTCCATTGCATCTTACTCGGCCTTCACCTTCTCGACAGCCTCATTGAGGGCAACTATTTTTTCGCCATTGCCCAACAAAAGTTTATCCCAAGCGTTCACCTGGGTTAGTAAAAAGCTTCTCCTGTTCCTCCAACTCGAGCGTCCATTTGTTTATGAATTCTTCCAACTGACAGAAGTTCAGCTGTGTACCGGATACCGAAGATGACTGAGTTGTTTGCGTGGTCGTTGTCAAATTTGCCTCCGACTGAGCTGCTGGATTTGAAGCGGTGAAACTTCCCAACGTTAATTGACCGGCTGCTGTAGATGCTGCTGTGACCGAAGTTGTAGCTGTAAGACCTGCACCGAAACTAAGTGTCGGAGCACTAGATGAGGTAGCAGCTGCAGCAGACGTGGTAGAGCCGGAACTCCGAATGTAGACGCGCCAAATCCGAAACCAGTACTGGCGGTCGTCACTGGATTGGTGGTGCCCATCGTTGGCGCAACGCTCGCAACCGGGTTACCGAAAGTAAAACTCATTCTGCTGCTAACAACAATTTTACGTGCGAAAACTGAACAGGACGAGACGCGAAACACGATGGAAGCAAAGGTAAACATATATTCTGACGTGACAGTTCTATAAACAATAATTTCCAATGTCGTTCTTTCATATCGTTTCCAGATAATGCAAGCTTTTTAAATTTAGGGTTCCCAGAAAAAATCAAATCACAGACTTTATGAATGGCATTTGATTTATAACCAGATGGTGCAACGACTAAAATAATTATTTGAAATTCGTCTGAATTTTTCTCCAAATTTCACGGTTCAAGCTGGATGATTCGGATCAGAGCTAGTTATTTTCGAAGATAATAAATGTGATTGAATTTCATACATACACCTCCCACTTTCACTACAGTCATTTTCGGTGGATTAATTTCAACCTATCGGGGGGTGAAGTGGAAACTAAATGCAAGTGATTGAAGAATCTTGAACGAGAATGAATGAATATTATACGAGAATATTATAATGTCGAGATGTGGTAGAAGTTCTATTAAGTTTATAGTAAAAAGAAATTGTGAAGGATTCTAATTGAGCTTTTACAATTTCCTTTTACTATGAGCGTTCACTTATTAAGAAAACGTGAATGATTGAAAGTATTCATAACAATAAAAATCCATTCTGGGCGGGACGAAGTTAGGCGGGTCAGCTAGTGAACAATAAAATCCTGATGAAACGGTGAGTACAGATCGTTACCGACAACAAATGTAAAAAAGAGCGAATGTTGGAAAGTGTGAAAGTGGATGTGAGAAAGTGAGTAAAATGATGAAAATAATAAACTGAGAATGTGAAAAAGTGGCAAAGTGCGAAAGTGAGAAAATAAGAATGAGATGAAGAGATGGGAATAAATTGAGAAAAAGAGAAAAAGATAAAAAGAGAAAGAGATAAAGAGAGAAAGATAAAGAGATAAAGAGATAAAAAGATACAGAGATACAGAGATAAAGAGAGAAAGAGATAAATAGATAAAGAGATAAATGAGGTGAAGAGATAAGGCGAAAAGAGATAAAGAGATGAAGAGATGAATAGATGAAGAGATAAAGAGATATAGAGATAAAGTGATAAAGAGATAAAGAGATAAAGAAATAAAAAGATAAAAGGATAAAGAGATCAAAAGACCAAGAGATGAACAGATAAAGTGATTAAGAGATAGAGAGATGAAGAGACCGGAAAAGTTGAAGAGAAAGAGAAAAAGAGAGATTTGATTGTTTTGAAAACAAAAAAAGCCGAATACAGCTGACAAAAAACCCTTCAAATGATATTTGCGTTTGGAGGGACTAGTGCAAATTATTATAATAAAACAAAATGGAATACATTTTTAAAGGTTTTATTTGAAATCAATCATATTTTTTCGACAATCAAGAATTGTTCTTGTTTAAGAATAGGGAAAAGCCTCTGTGAGTAGAACAATACAATATTCTTTCTCAGAAAGGCATAAAAACCCTATCATTTTTCGTTAAATGTTATTAAATTCAATTAAAAATTTAAATAGCAATGAATAAAAAATAAATTACTAAACCTAAAAACCTCAACGAGACTAAAAACTAAAAAACCTCAAAAAATCATCTAAAATCTTTATCTTTTTGAATAGGGAAAAGCCTCTGTGAGTAGAACAACGCAAATGTTCTCTCTCAAAAAGGCATAAAAACCCTATCATTTTTCGTAAAATGTTATATTTAATACAATTCCACTAAAACTACAATACACTATAAAACATGATTTGATGCCTTTCATTTTGAAAAATTCAATTAAAAAATTGAATAATAATAAATAAGTAATTAGTTAATAAACCCAAAAAACCCAAAAAAATCATTTAAAAATATAACAGGAGCTAAAATAAACTCTACAACACGTAACAAAAACAAAACATCCTTAATTATTAATTCTAAAAATAATTAAAAACCGCCCTCGCCACCACGCCTATCATGCACAACAATAAGCTAGAACAGCAACAATTTAGGAGACTCACTCCTTTCGTTGCCTTCAGCTTTTCATTCTCCTGTTTCAATTTTTCATTTTCGGCCCTAATATTCCAAAGACTTCTTTCAGCTTTCATCTTCCTGAATATGGCATCTTCGATTTCTGAAAAATTAGTTGGTTCCCAATCGAACACATCCTCGTCGTCAGCCCGAAGATATGTGTAATTGGGAACCAACGGCGGCGGCCTTTCATTCTCGATAAAATTCATGTTCGAATGAGCAATGTTCCAAAACCATACCTGGGGTCTATCGCTCGGCACAAGTGGTGGCGGAATTTCATCTTCGATCCAATCCACATCTGGATAGATGTACTTCTTATTGTGGGCTGGTTCGACTGGAAAGCGATCTTTTTTTGGTCCACCTCCATCTCCTCCTGCTTCCTGGAAGGCCCGAGAACTTTTGGGGCCTCCTAATCCTGTGGGAATCCTTGGCTTGAAGGTCATTTGCTTCATTTTCCTGGCTGAAGGTTATATTACTTGCTCTTTTCTTGTTGTTATAACCTTCAGTGAGCATTGTTATTCCATACACACAATGCTTGCTTTGATCGAATCAAAATGCAAGGAAAAAGCTTTCGGCCTACTTTTGCATTATTTTTCTTTCTGACATTATTATGTGTATGATTTTATATGGTGTAAAATGAAAAAATACTATTGACGAAAAATGTAACGAAAACGTTTTTGGTTTTGTTCGGTATTTTTCAATTGTTCAATAGTTTGAAAAGTGTTCTAAAGGAAGGATATGTGTATTGTCAAATCAGAAAATTCGGCCGAAACCATTTGTGCCTCAGTAATTTATCTGCCAATGCTAAGGAAATATCCGGAATCGATGAACTTTTTGTGGCAAAACTCGCACTCGATTTTTTCCTCATCGGGGAGCACAAGCAAATGACGATCACTGTTGGAACAATGCTTATAATGTGGAATGTGCGTAACATCATTGAATGAAAAAGAAGAACATTAATTTCAACATTTACATATCTTTATTGAAATACCAACTATGTCGAGTTTTAATTGTCATAATTCAACCGAAATGATCGCTCGTTATCCTTCCTCAGTGTATCGTGCATTTTACCAATTTCCTCCAAACGGGTGGTTATGCTGGAGGTGGATGATTCAATCCATTGTAGAGAATTCATGTGAGCATTTAGTATCTTTCCAATCTGCACCAAAGGATCGCTCGGATCGGAGTATTTGTTCGACTCGTTTATATGTTCAATCACTTCCTTGAGATCCTCGGACATTTGTTTGAGCTGCGAGTCTAATGTTTCCGCCATTGAGTAAGTTTGGCCTCGTTCGATATCAACCTGAACGATTTTGGAAAGTTCCTCCTCGAGCGGTATAATACACTCCTCCAAATCGGTATGCTGAGCAGTGACGAATTCTAGCTCCTGCTCCATTGCATCTTACTCGGCCTTCACCTTCTCGACAGCCTCATTGAGGGCAACTATTTTTTCGCCATTGCCCAACAAAAGTTTATCCCAAGCGTTCACCTGGGTTAGTAAAAAGCTTCTCCTGTTCCTCCAACTCGAGCATCCATTTGTTTATGAATTCTTCCAACTGACAGAAGTTCAGCTGTGTACCGGATACCGAAGATGACTGAGTTGTTTGCGTGGTCGTTGTCAAATTTGCCGCCGACTGAGCTGCTGGATTTGAAGCGGTGAAACTTCCCAACGTTAATTGACCGGCTGCTGTAGATGCTGCTGTGACCGAAGTTGTTGCTGTAAGACCTGCTCCGAAACTAAGTGTCGGAGCACTAGATGAGGTAGCAGCTGCAGCAGACGTGGTAGAGCCGGAACTCCGAATGTAGACGCGCCAAATCCGAAACCAGTACTGGCGGTCGTCACTGGATTGGTGGTGCCCATCGTTGGCGCAACGCTCGCAACCGGGTTACCGAAAGTAAAACTCATTTTGCTGCTAACAACAATTTTACGTGCGAAAACTGAACAGGACGAGACGCGAAACACGATGGAAGCAAAGGTAAACATATATTCTGACGTGACAGTTCTATAAACAATAATTTCCAATGTCGTTCTTTCATATCGTTTCCAGATAATGCAAGCTTTTTAAATTTAGGGTTCCCAGAAAGAATCAAATCACAGACTTTATGAATGGCATTTGATTTATAACCAGATGGTGCAACGACTAAAATAATTATTTGAAATTCGTCTGAATTTTTCTCCAAATTTCACGGTTCAAGCTGGATGATTCGGATCAGGGCTAGTTATTTTCGAAGATAATAAATGTGATTGAATTTCATACATACACCTCTTACTTTCACTACAGAAAATGACTGTATTAATTTCAACCTATCGGGGGGTGAAGTGGAAACTAAATGCAAGTGATTGAAGAATCTTGAACGAGAATGAATGAATATTATACAAGAATATTATAATGTCGAGATGTGGTAGAAGTTCTATTAAGTTTATAGTAAAAAGAAATTGTGAAGGATTCTAATTGAGCTTTTACAATTTCCTTTTACTATGAGCGTTCACTTATTAAGAAAACGTGAATGATTGAAAGTATTCATAACAGTAAAAATCCATTCTGGGCGGGACGAAGTTAGGCGGGTCAGCTAGTGAACAATAAAATCCTGATGAAACGGTGAGTACAGATCGTTACCGACAACAAATGTAAAAAAGAGCGAATGTTGGAAAGTGTGAAAGTGGATGTGAGAAAGTGAGTAAAATGATGAAAATAATAAACTAAGAATGTGAAAAAGTGGCAAAGTGCGAAAGTGAGAAAATAAGAATGAGATGAAGAGATGGGAATAAATTGAGAAAAAGAGAAAGAGATAAAGAGAGAAAGATAAAGAGATAAAGAGATAAAAAGATGCAGAGATACAAAGATAAAGAGAGAAAGAGATAAATAGATAAAGAGATAAATGAGGTGAAGAGATAAGGCGAAAAGAGATAAAGAGATGAAGAGATGAATAGATGAAGTGATAAAGAGATATAGAGATAAAGAAATAAAGAGATAAAGTGATAAAGAGATAAAGAAATAAAAAGATAAAAGGATAAAGAGATCAAAAGACCAAGAGATGAACAGATAAAGTGATTAAGAGATAGAGAGAGGTCTCTTCATCTCTCTATCAAGTTGAAGTTAAGTTGAAGTCAAGTTAAGTTGAAGAGAAAGAGAAAAAGAGATTTGATTGTTTTGAAAACAAAAAAAGCCGAATACAGCACACAAAAAACCCTTCAAATGATATTTGCGTTTGGAGGGACTAGTGCAAATTATTATAATAAAACAAAATGGAATACATTTTTAAAGGTTTTATTTGAAATCAATCATATTTTTTCGACAATCAAGAATTGTTCTTGTTTAAGAATAGGGAAAAGCCTCTGTGAGTAGAACAATACAATATTCTTTCTCAGAAAGGCATAAAAACCCTATCATTTTTCGTTAAATGTTATTAAATTCAATTAAAAATTTAAATAGCAATGAATAAAAAATAAATTACTAAACCTAAAAACCTCAACGAGACTAAAAACTAAAAAACCTCAAAAAATCATCTAAAATCTTTATCTTTTTGGATAGGGAAAAGCCTCTGTGAGTAGAACAACGCAAATGTTCTCTCTCAAAAAGGCATAAAAACCCTATCATTTTTCGTAAAATGTTATATTTAATACAATTCCACTAAAACTACAATACACTATAAAACATGATTTGATGCCTTTCATTTTGAAAAATTCAATTAAAAAATTGAATAATAATAAATAAGTAATTAGTTAATAAACCCAAAAAACCCAAAAAAATCATTTAAAAATATAACAGGAGCTAAAATAAACTCTACAACACGTAACAAAAACAAAACATCCTTAATTATTAATTCTAAAAATAATTGAAAACCGCCCTCGCCACCACGCCTATCATGCACAACAATAAGCTAGAACAGCAACAATTTAGGAGACTCACTCCTTTCGTTGCCTTCAGCTTTTCATTCTCCTGTTTCAATTTTTCATTTTCGGCCCTAATATTCCAAAGACTTCTTTCAGCTTTCATCTTCCTGAATATGGCATCTTCGATTTCTGAAAAATTAGTTGGTTCCCAATCGAACACATCCTCGTCGTCAGCCCGAAGATATGTGTCATTGGGAACCAACGGCGGCGGCCTTTCATTCTCGATAAAATCCATGTTCGAATGAGCAATGCTCCAAAACCATACCTGGGGTCTATCGCTCGGCACAAGTGGTGGCGGAATTTCATCTTCGATCCAATCCACATCTGGATAGA